>NW_028143840.1:0-27739 GCF_977018435.1 Lepisma saccharinum
GATAAAATCAGCAAGCGTAAATGAGTTCTGGACGGTAAAAAACCTTTTTATCTGTAAAGTATTTCAATTCGGTCTAGGAACCTTTTTTCCCGATCAATTTAAATACGATCCAGGAAGCTTTTTTCTGAATGAATTTAAATACGGTTCGGGAATATTTTTTCCGAACCAATTTAAATTCGGTTCAGGAAACTTTATTCCAGGATCAATTTAAATACGGTCCATTAACCTTTCTTTTTAGAATGAGTTTAATTAAGAGTCCAAGTTCCGTATTGAAATGAAACAATACGCAACTTGGATCGAATACGGACCTGACAATAAACAATTATCCACTTGTGAGCATGAAAGATTAATCCAGGTGCTGGCTGTCTCGAGAATCTAAGGTACAAGGTAGAAATGGGCGAAACGCAAACGCTGCAGTCACGTTGCCCCTCTCAATGTAGCCCCATTCTCTCGCGCGCGTTCCTTCACTTGGTGGTAGCTGCACTGCCCGTCCCTGTTGTGAAATCTGCTGAGAACACAGCAGCCTCACGTTACCTCATCGACGGCTACTATTGGCTGCGGTTTCTAGATCAGATACCAGAGGAAGACGTGACGGGTTTGTTTGAACTCAATGTGACGCCACACTAATATAGTCAGTCCATTGCGTTATTTACGGTAACTCTTCGACAAGGGAGTTTTTGAACCTGGCCCACGAGAGATCAACAGCGTTTTGATTTATTCCCTGAGCTACGTTTTCTACAACCGCAGTGTGACATTCCAATGTAAAACATATACCCTGTCCCAGCTATCTGTGGAGCAAGTCGCACATAGAGTCAGAGAAGCGAGGGAAATCTATTGGCCAGAGCGGAGCAGTACACGCTGCTCGATGTAAGGTAACTAAAGTCGCTTTCTTCCCCTCCACGCAATTCTGTCCCCCTCACGTGTTCATTGGTGAAGCCGTCTCGCCTAACAACTTGCGCAGAGACTTGAATTCGTTCGCCTGCTCCACAGTTTGCTGGAACAGGGTATACTCCCGAACATTTTTAGAAGGCAACTTTTGATCGGTCAACCCTGGTCCAGGAATAGTAAATAAATTGAAACTCGGACGGGGAGAGAAAATCAGCAAACGTAAATGAGTTATAGACAGTGTAGAACCTTTTCATATTTAAATCATTTCAATTCGGTCCAGGAACCTTTTTCCGGATCAATTTAAATACGGTCCAGGAACATTTTTTCCAGAATTAATTTCAATTCGGTCCAGGAACCTTTTTTGCGGAAGATTTTCAATCCGGTCCATGAACATTTTTTCCCGCATCAATTTAAATACGGTCCGGGAACCCTTTTTTCAATGTAACAATACGCAACTTGGGCCGAATTTAAATTGTGCGAGAAAAAATGTTCCGGTTGTGCAGTGGAACCCAATAGAACCCTGGACATTGAACAACCCTGGCCGACACCTATCTCTGCAGCTGTGCAGATCCCAATTTTCGTTTCGTCTCCCTGCTTCTTAGCATCATGTGTTCTACCCTGCTCGTCAACCTTCGCCACTGTTGCCAATTGTCATTCCATTCCTGGACACACTCGCGCAAACATCATTAAAAACAATTGAATATCGCTCCAGCTCACGGCTCACACCGTTCGACAAGCAATATAGTGTGTGTGACGTAATGGTTGCTACTTTTATTCAGTGCATTTTCATTGATTAGTTAGTAACTAGTGTGCCCAACTGTATTAATGAAGCACTAAGTGACTGAGTTTTGTTGGATTGGAAGCACCATAATTATCATTTTAGGTATTGACCGGTTTGACGTTGTGTGCGTGTGTATGTGAAAGTGCATGTGTTTGGTTAGTGAACGTTAAATTCCATAATGCTTCCAGTACTATTGTTCATATTTAATCACTTTAGAATTGCTCAAAAGAAATAAATTATGTTGATGCACGAGCATTTCAACCCTCGGCTCCGGCACCGGCATGTATTCTTGTAGGAATTGTATGATGGAAGCTGTTATATTAAAATTGGTATGCTTTGGTGGCAATTTCATAACAAAAGAAAAATCCGGGCGGCTTATCTACTGTTGGCATGTACAACAAAGGCAGCCGACTGTCGCCCATCACAGAGAGGCAATAATACTGCTTAAGGAGGAGTGTTTGTGATCCAATTGTCGAGGTTTAACACGTTCGCAGCGCAGGTTATTTGTTCTCCAGGGGTGCCCCTCTCCCCAAGGCCCACTACCCCCAAAAAGGTAGCACATCCCCCACCCCCTGTTTATGCCGAATTAATTACTCAAATTATTTTTGTCAGACAAAATTTGCGGAAAAATATAATACCAGAGGTGCAACCACGATTTTTTGTCTGGTGGGGGGGGGGGGGCAAGTACCAGGATAAACGTACCAATAATAATAATAATAATAATAATAATAATGGCTTTATGGCTACCAGTAGTAGTATCAAAGACGTTATTATCCTCATAAATTACGCAAAAAGGGGGTAGATGTCTGTGCTAAAGCATTGTTTGGAACAAACTATTTGAAATATTTTTTTCAACACTGTCAATTTCACATTAGCTAATAATGGAACTCAAGCACACAAACTATATTTTTTAATGTCAGAAAATGAATGATAAATACATTCCGAAGATATATGTATAACTTTCATGTACAACATATGTTTTACGCATATGCAACATGGAGCGACATAAAATAGAAAATACATATGCAACAAGATAGCACTAAATTGTGTACGTATTCAAAGCTTATTCAATACACATATACAACACATATTATTTAAATACGTTACTAGGGTTTGGAAGTTGAGGAAAAATCCTTTTTTTTTCCTAGTGTCCGAAGACGAGGTCCAACATAATATATGTTCATTTCGGGTCATTGTAGGCCAGAAAAGGTGGGGTTTATTTGTACTTTTTTGCCGTTTTTTGGCTTATGGGTCCTTTTTTAGCCTTTTTTAGGTCTTAACGGTTTTTTTTTTTGCAACTTCACCTTCTTCGACTACGTTTTACTGCCCATTCTCAATTCGAATCATCATCAGTTCATCACCTCTTAAACATCCTTTCTGTAGTAAAGAAATAGAAAAAGGAAAGAAAGAAATATATATAGCCATCCCTGAAACGAGAGAACAACATTTTTGGACGACTGAAGCAGGTACGGTACAAGGTCCTTTAACCGTAACTTGTCTGGAAGGTCGCGCTGTAATTTTTGCAATTGAAAAATTATATTGGTTTAGTAGGGCGCAAATAATTTCACTGGACCCCATGGCATTCTCTCTTTTACAACTTTTTTTAGATCATTCGGCGCCCATGGCCGACTCCCGCCGCCCCTAGCTATAGCTCTGAACTTGACGAAAACGAGAATAGCAGATAATGCGAGCGAAGCAAGCAAGAAAATTTTTCAAAATGAATTTTTATTTACATAAAATTTGCTCCTCTGTGCCTC
The DNA here is from genome assembly GCF_977018435.1 of Lepisma saccharinum. NCBI lineage: Eukaryota > Metazoa > Arthropoda > Insecta > Zygentoma > Lepismatidae > Lepisma > Lepisma saccharinum. The sequence continues at coordinate 3,427 of NW_028143840.1, forward strand.
CCCTGCAGGTGCCCTTGGCCATCAATGTTTCCCCCCCCTTGATACCTTAGAATTGACTTCCGCCGAAAGTTGGGGGGGAATGACCCCCTGCCCCTGTGGTTACGTCACTGTATAATACAGACATACTTACGAAAATTTTCTGCCGTGGGAGGGATTTGAACCTACGACCATCCTAATGGTAACCACTACCCTACAAGCTTTGGCTCCTGAAAACAGGTAGAATCAGCTGACCAATGTGAAATTTTAGATGCAACTCTCCTCCTACATGTAATGTGCAATGAACATTTGTTTGTAACAAAATAAAACTAAGGTAGTACGAATCGGCGAAAACATTTAATGGAGAATTGCGCATGATGAAAACTTTTCAGTCGATATTTGTGGAGGCATCTTTACATTGAACTCGAGTGGGAATATGGGTAAAATTAGTATGTCCTGAATTGCCACAAATATAATTAGTTATTTCATTAATATTTATCAATGTCTTTGAAGCAGTACACTATTATCGTAAGAGTATCAGAATTCACGATCTTATACATGAAAATACCATTTGATAGTGTGTCAATTAAGTTTTTTAATATTTTTTTATGAATTCCAAATGCTGAACAATGTAACCACTTTACTCTGCTATTACAAATAATGTCACCATGCTCTTCATTAATAAAAGGAGAATTAAAAAAAAAAGAGAACACTTCGTAAGGAGGATCGAACTTGGGACCGCTAGCAGCCAAATCTAGAACTCTAACCACTACACCAGGCCTTTACCTTCCGTTGGAACAACAATTTTTAAATATTCTGTCCCTCCAATGTTGTAAATGTCGTTGGTTATACATGTAGTTGAACTGTTACTTGCTTTAAATTGCTTTCTTGTAGTATAACTACTATCTTCGAGAAATTATTTTTCAAGTAACGAAGAAAAACAAGAATATTGGTAGTTGTGAAAATGCGAGTTATTTGTTCGAACTTTTTATTGTGATTAGACATTATTAATTGTAAATATCTAGAGGCTTGAACATTACAGGATCATGTTCTCTTCCTGTGATACTGCAACAGACAAAATGCTTGGTTACTGACGCAGTCTCGTGTCCAGAACAGTCTGCATCTACATTTCACATTGGTCAGCTTCTTCTACCTCTTGACTAATACATTTCATAAGACTGTTCTGGAGACAAGGCTGCGACAGTAAACAAGCATTTCGTCTGTTGGAGTATAACAGGAAGAGAACATCGTCCTGCAATGTAAAGCCACTAGATATTTTTCATTAATAGTGTGAAATCACAATAATAAGGTAGAAGAAATAACTCGCATTTTCACAACTACCAATTATTTTCCTTTTTCTTCATCACTTCGGAAATTATTTCTCGAAGATAGTTGCTATACTACAAGAAAGCAATTCAAAACTAAAGTAACAGTTCAAATTCATGTATACCCAACGACAGTTACAATATTTGAGGGACAGAATACAGAAAAATTGCTGTTATAACGGAAGGAAAGGGCGTGGTGTAGTGGTTCAAGTTCTTGATTGGGCTGCTAGTGGTCCCAGGTTCGATTCTACTATTTTTTTAATTATCTTTTTATTAATGAAAAGCGCGGTGACATTATTTGTAATAGCAGAGTAAATTTGTTACATTGTTTTGCTTCTGGAATTTATATACGAATTGACACACGTGCAAAGGGGTATTTTCATGTATAAAATCGTGAATTATGATACTCTAACGATAATTGTGTACTGCTTCAAAGACATTGACAAATATTAATGAAATAACTATTTATATTTGTGGCAATTCAGGACATACTAATTTTACCCATATTCCTACTAGAGTTCAATGCAAAAGATACCTCCACAAGCATCGATCTTTGTTACAAACAAATATTTTTTGCACATTACATGCAGGAGAAGAGTTTCACATTGGCCAGCTGTTTTTACGTGCTTTCAGGAGCGAAAGCTTGTAGGGTAGTGGTTACCATTAAGGATTGTCAATCTAGTGGTCGTAGGTTCAAACCCCTCCCACGCCAGAAAATATTCGTAAATTTTAAACATATCCCATTGTGTTCATTGTCCACGGCGTGTGAAACGTAATGATTCAATTTGGAATTAACGATGGGGAAGGGGAAATATTAAATTACAAAATCTCCATTTCAACTAACCGAGAAGTGTAGAGAAATTGAATAATTCTTATAAATATTAAGTAGTGTAATTGGCTATAATATAAACTCGAGAAATGATGAGCCCCCCTGAGGCAGATTTGGCTACACTTAAAACAAGCTCAACATGCCTATATGAGCTTTTTGCTCAAGTGTGGAACCCTGTCTAATCCAAGATTTTTGTAAAAATGCCCTCGGGAATTTCCCGTGAAATGATGACCCCCCTCAGATTGATTTGCCCACACTTACAAAAGTTGCATCAGCCAGATTGTTGTCCATAAGCTTGTTAAAAATATGCCCCTTTTGATATTGTTTTGGATACACTTGAAATTAAGCCAAAAATGCTCATAAGAGCCACATACACCCACACCCACACACACCCACACACACACACATACACACACACACATACACACACACACATCTGTACTCCTCAGCCACACACACACACACATATGTTTACTTCTGGTTTATTTCTATTGCATCATGTTGTGCAACAAATTATTATCCAATATTATGCAACAAATTATAAGGCAAGAGCTCTTCCATCATGCTGTGCAACAAATTATTATCCAATATTATGCATGTGTTGTTTTCTGATTGGTTAATTATGACATAATGTGATGATGTGTTATATTCTGATTGGTTCATTGTTTCAGTTTTAATCCGTGCTTAGGGTATATAAAGAGATTTTGCATTACATATCAGCCAGTATTGTGAGAGTGGCTGAGGAGTACAGATGTGTTGTTACAGTGCTTCTCATACTACAGGCCTGTTTGGTTTAATATATAACATTTCTTATTATTCATATTAAATATATTTCTGGTATATTGAACAAAAGGGCTTATATTTTGTATAAAAAAACTGATATTTGTTACATCCAGCTTGTTTGTTGTAATCCACTCATATTTAGAGTCAGGCTTATATCTGTCCCAGCCTGTTATACAAAAATCAATACATAACACACAGTGTTAGGTCATTGCCTTTCTAGGACATGCATGTCTGTGCAGACATTTCTGGAAGGTCAGTGTAGATCAATATTTATTCTCTTTTTCCACTTGTAGGCTATTAGCTTTACAACCTGTCATAGTAAGCATAGAGTTTTGATTAAAACCCAAGAAATTTTATATAATAAACCGAGGATAAAAATTAATAATAATATTAATAATAATTAATAATATTAACATTAAATATATACAAGAAATATACAAAGCACACTGCTGAACCCAACTTATATTTTTTATTCAGTATAAAGTTTTGAATTGAAGCCCAGGAAATTTTATATAATAAACAACAACAAAAATGCCGAATCAAAAATATTGTAATCAATGCAATAAGAATATATCCAGCCCCAATTGGGCTAGGCATCAAAATAATTGTGTTCTAGATAAATGCAGAACCCCTACAACAACATGCCCCAAATGCCATAGAAAATATAGCATGGAATACTTCACTTATAAACATAAAGGTATTTGTTCTGCACAGTCATCAACATTGCCCCCACAACCATCTACATCTGGTCTGAAAAGGAAGCATGAAGCACCTGTTAATGCTAGAGCAGCAAAGCAGCCACGCTATGAACCCATCCATAGCAGTTTTAATGGCCAACTTAGGGATCACCGGTTTGTATCAGAGCAAAAATGTGATATTAAGAATTTTTTGAACAGTATAAATCCTGATGTGCAGGCAATTCTAAATGCACAAAATGGCTCTTATAAGCTGTCCCTCAAATTGTTTACACAATATAAGAAACCAAATGGCACAAAATTTACACAGCCCCACATAACAGAAACTGTAGCTGTATATTCAAATGCAAATTTAGACAAAATAATAAGCAGTTTGATAGATCAATTGAATATTAAACACTCTGAATTTGCTGGAAAAGAGTCAGGATGGAGCCTATGCGGATCTCCACACAGGCTCTATGTTAATATTTCTGAATTCAGCCCATTACAAGGATCTACATATCTGCCATTACCTGCCAATATTAAAAACAAAAGAGCCGTGGTTAACATAGAAAAACCGACCAGAAATGCTTTCTGTGGTGTATTTTAGCTGCTTTGTATCCAGTTTTAAGGAATCCTCAGAGAATAAGTTATTATAAACAGCATGAAAATGATTTTGATGAAGCAATGGAGGGCTTAAAATATCCAATGTCAGTTCAGAATATTGATAAATTTGAAAAAAGGCCAGGGATATCAATGGTAAACAATTGTCTATTAATGTATTTATTTGTTCTACTGGCCGTGGGAATTGCTTGATAGATCCTCTCAGAATCAGTACACTTGATGATGATTCTGCTGTTCCGATTGATCTGCTCTTAATTGAAGGCGATGACACACACCATTACACTCTGATACATAATCTTGAAGCTTTAATTAGAACACAACTAGACAAATCTAAGACAATATTCAAGTTGTGTAGAAGATGTTTAACTGTATTTGATGGTAGAAAAATGGTGAATGGGGTTCGGGAAGTGAATACAGAAATTGCTAAAAACAAGTTAATTGAGCATCTGAAATACTGTGGCAATCATAAACCTGTTCATATGCTTATGCCTAATCCAAGTGAAAATGCCAAATTCAAAAAATTTGAAGCCTTGTTGGAACACCCAGCATATATAGTCTGTGATTTTGAATCAAACCTCAAACCCCTTGCATTCTGCAGCCCAGATCCTGATGAATCTTCAAGTACATCATACCAGCTACATGAACCTTCTAGTTTTTATTATGTGATTGTAGAGGATGGTGTGGTTAGTAAAGAATATTTATACATGGGAGCAGATGCCATCAAAGAATTTGCACATAGAATAGAAAATGAGTGCCATGACATAGCATCTAATGTCTTTTTAAAATCAAAACCCATGTTGCCTTTAACAGAGGAACAGATTGAAGATTTCAACAATGCAGAAAAATGCCCGGTATATGATTGTGAATTTTCAGATACAAATATAAAGGTGCATCACCATTCTCATACAGATGGTAAATTCTTAATGGCCCTGTGTAATAGCTGTAATATTAAGATCCAGAGACCAAAATTTGTCCCTATATTTTGCCATGGTGCATCTAATTATGATTTTCATCATTTGATCAGGTACGAGTGGTTTGACAAGCAGAATTTAAATATTTTAGCTGAAAATAATGAGAAATATATTGCCATTAGCAAGAAAATTAAAGTTAATGGTGTTCCTATTCACTTAAGATTTCTTGATTCCTACAGAATTCTGTCTGCTAGCCTGGCTACACTGGCCACTCAATTATCTGATGATCAATTCAAAATCACATGTGCTTTGTTTCCAAATCAGGAGCTGAAATTAATTAGGCGGAACGGTGTATATCCATATGATTATGTTACAGATTTTTCTAAATTTGATGAGTGTTCTCTGCCACCACAACAAGAGTTTTACAGCAAAATCAGAGCATCTGGAATCACTGATGATGATTATCACCATGCCCAGTTGATGTGGAACAATTTAAAATGCCAGACATTTGGTGATTATCACAAGGCTTATTTAAAACTTGATGTGGCTCTCTTAGCTGATATACTGCAGGCATTCAGAAAATCTTCCATGCAAAATTATAAACTGGATCCAATGTATTTTTACAGTGCACCAGGCCTAGCATGGTCTGCAATGTTTTTAAACACTAAAATGCAATTGGATCTGATCCAGGATCAAGACATGTATCTGTTTATTGAACAATGTATAAGAGGAGGCATGGTGCAATGTTCTCAGAGATATGCCAGAGCAAATAACAAATATATTCCCAATTATGATTCAGCACGGCCATCAAATTATATACTTTATGTGGATGCAAACAGCCTGTATGGTTATGCTATGATGGATAAATTGCCATATGCAGGGCTTGAGTGGGTTGAAGATTTCAATATTGAAGATCTTCAGGATTTTGATGACAATGACTATGGGGTGTTCTTAGAAGTTGATCTGACAATTCCTGATGATTTACACAACACATTTTCTGATCTGCCCCCAATTCCTGAGGTTAAGTGTTCACCTGGCTCTAAACAGAAGAAATTGATGATGACTCTAGAGCCAAAACAGGATTATGTCATATATTACAAAAACCTCCAGTTCCTGATGCATCATGGTGTTCAAGTGACCAAAGTTGGCAAAGTTTTGTGGTTCAGGCACTCAAGATGGTTGAATCCATATATTGATACAAACACAGTGCTTCGAACATCTGCAATGAGCCAATTTGATAAATCTTTGTTTAAATTGATGGTCAATTCTGTGTATGGCAAAACCATAGAAAATGACAGAAAACATACTGATGTTAAATTAATTACTGACCCCAGCCGGAGCAAAAAATTGATAGCAAAACCCAACTTCAATTACAGAAGAATTTATGATGAGCATATGGCACTTTTCAACATGAAAAAAACAAAGATTAAGTTTGATAAGCCTATTTATGTAGGGGCTGTGATATTGGAATTGGCCAAATTACACATGTTAAAATTGTATTATGATGTGTTGAAGCCTTTTTATAGTGATTGTGTAAAACTGATGTACATGGACACAGATAGTTTTATCCTTGATATTCAAACAGAAGATGTTTATAAAGATATGTCCCAGCCTGCATTGCTTGAATATTTTGATACCAGTGAACATACAAAGATTCAACCCCACAACAAAAAGGTGCCTGGCAAGTTAAAAGATGAGACACTTGGTGATGTTATTGTGGCATTTGCTGGGTTAAGGGCCAAGATGTACAGCTTTGAAACATGTAGTGGTGTTGTTGCAAAAAAGGCCAAGGGCATTGGCAGAGTAACTGTTGACAAAGAGCTTGAATTTGAAGATTACAAAAATTGCCTCAAATCATGTAGCACAATCAGAACATCAGAATGCAGAATTCAGAGTGTGGATCACTTGTTGACTACAAATGTTGTAAGAAAAGTGGCTCTGGACCCACATGATGACAAGAGATGCATTTTGTCATGTGGCATACATACTCTACCATGGGGTCATTGTGATTTGAAAAGTGGTAATCAATGCCCAATTACAGAGCATGATTTGAAATAAATAAACATGCCTATGAACTTATTTGGGTTCAAAAAACGGGCTATTATGGACCTGCCAACACCAGCACCCTCTCCTGATATAATATCTAAACTAAGTGGTTTGTTAATTATTCATCTGAACAGCATACTTACAGATGTTGATGATAAAACAGGTAAAACATTGTACATATTTAACAATAATTTAAATCATTACCAATTACCTGTAGGTGGTCAATTACAATTTATTACAACTCCCGAGGGTAATGTCAAGGTTTCAATAGGGAGAAATATTTATAGAATAAAACACTCAAACATGATTTCTGGCACTGTATATACTGTTATACTGTTTCTGCTGGTGACTGCTTATATATTGAGATCCCGGGATCCTATGACAAGCTTATACCTTTTTTTATAGAATTAAGAATTAGATATTCAGTAATAAATAACCACTAAAACAAAATGCCTAATGATATATTTGGCCATACAAGACATGAAGATCACAGTGATGAGATTCTGATGCTTGATGTCAGAGTGAAAAAATTAAGAAGTGATTTACAAGCTTTACAAACCACACTGAATGCCAGTCTTCAACTAGAAATTACAAATTTACAATCACAATGCATGGACCCTCTTCTTAAAATTGACTCTGAACTCAAATTGTTGCTTCAAAAATATACTGATTTGGCCACATTGGATAATTTTCAAAGTTTAGAAGAAGCTGTAGCAGCTCTTCAAGCCAAATTTAAGAGCCAGGCCACCAACTCTGAGCAATTGAAACAACAATTGGAAGAGCAGATAAATAATGTCCAGACACAGCTCCAAACAATTGTCAAAAGCATAAAATCACAAGAAGATTTTTATCTAGTGATTTCCACTCTAAAAGAACAGATTCAATCACTCCAGATACCTAATCTAGACCCTCTGAACAATGCCATAGCCGAGGTTAAAGAAAAAATTGAGACACTTGAAAATTTTATGAACAACTTGTCATCTTCTGATGCTTTGAGTGCAATAACTCGGAGTGTTGCCAATATTAAGCTGCAACTTGAAACATATGAAGATTTTGGAAAAATTCAAAGTACCATAACCCATCTTGAGGGTACAATAGCAGCAGTGCAAAGTGATTTGACAAATGTACAAGAATCTCTAGAATCCCGCTTGCCTGGTATTGTAGACACCCTTGTCAGTGTCCAGCAACAGATCACAAAACTTGAAAACCTAAACACTGAATCTGAGCTATCTCATTTTCATCACTTGATCGATGATATCCAAACAAAGCTTGAAATTTTACAACAATCAACACCTACTCAGGCAGATATAGCCCTGCTTCAAGATGCTATGCGTGGTGTGGCTGATGCTTCTGAATTAAACAATGTGAAATTGGCACTTGAATTTTTGCAGAATACTGTATCAAATCTGCCTACATCACAGGAACTTAAAAATATAAAGAGAGCTGTGAATCGCATATTGAAATCAGAAGATATCAAGAATATCCAGACAGAGATCAAACAACTTACTCAGACAGTGGCCACTACCAACTAATCAACATATTAATGAACTGCATGCCCTGTTTGAGGATATCAGAAGACAAGTCCATGATCTTACTGCTCAAAATTCAAAATTGGCAGTTGTTGAAAATTTACAGCAAATTGTAGCTAATATCAAGCAACAGCTAGGGACCATGGAATCCAATCAAGCAAATGCTCTGTCTGTTTTTGCCACCCAGCTACAAGAAATTGTACAACAATACAAGAAACTTGCTGTGGACATAAGGATCAAGCCTGGGCACGATGAGATTGTTAGGACTATCAATGAGCACCTTGAATCTGTAACAAGTAGATTGCTTACAGCAGAAAAAGAAATAACTGGCATAATCGAGAATCCTAAACATACAGTAATTCTTGAATTGTACAGTATCCCCAACAAAGAATATGATTCACCATTTACAACAGGCGGCAAAATATATATGCTGTCCCCTGCACAATTTTATTACCAGTTTTTTGTTGGGGGCACACTTAGACCAATCAAGATCAAATATTGGCTTCAACCACAGGCACACCACTACCCCATCTTATCAATAACAAATGCTGACAACAAACCAAAAATCACCAGTGTAGAGTTAGAGGATTTTACAGATCCCAATACATTAGAAACATCTTATGCTGAAGATGATGGCTCTCTGGAATTTTATATACAAATAGGAGACAAACTGTATTTAGAAAATCCTGTAGTATCAGCTGCTGAACACCCCATAGTTGCAATATTCTTGTTTACATATTATGTCTAGACAAATTATTGTTGATGAATTACACAGACAAGCCAGACACAATTATAAGAGACTGCCTGTAGTTACAAAAGGCATAGATGATTTATGGCAGTGCGACTTGGTGGAAATGGCAAGTGGACAGCTGAAAAACTTAGACAAAATCAACAAGGGCTACAAGTATCTACTCACTGTCATAGATACATTTTCAAAATTTGCCTGGGCTGTGCCACTCAAATCCAAGACTGGAAAATGTGTTACAGAAGCCTTCAGGACAATCATCAATCAGAGTGGAAGATCACCGCGCTATTTGCAAACAGATAATGGCAAAGAATTCTATAATTCTGTGTTCCAACAATTTATTAAAAACCAGTCAATACAACATTACTCGAGTTACAGTGATCTCAAAGCCTCAATTGTAGAAAGATTCAACAAAACCTTAAAAAACCATATGTACAAACAATTTACACTTCAAGGTAATTATAAATGGCTTAATATTCTTCCAGAACTTCTACATAAATATAACAACTCTGTCCATTCCACAATCAACATGAAACCTTCTGAGGTAACTTCATCTGATGAGCAAAAATTGATCAGAACTGTTTATTATCCTAGATACTAGCCAACAACAAGAAAAGCCAAATACAAGGTGGGTGATCAAGTAAGAATCAGCAAATATAAGCACTTATTCAAAAGAGGCTTTACCAGAAACTGGAGCACTGAATTATTTACAGTGGTTCAAGTTAAACCTGGGACCCTTAACACATATATAATAAAAGATCACCGAGGAGAAATTCTCAAAGGCAAGATTCTATGAAGAAGAACTCAGCAAAACTAAGCAGCGTGACACATATCTCATAGAAAAAATCATCTGCAGAAAAGGCAACAAGTTACTTGTCAAATGGGTAGGACTCCCAGAACACAGCTGGATCGATGCAGACAAAGTGATACTATGAACACCTGGGATGTTATAAAGAGGCTGCCAGAACCTGAACAGCAGATTAAGAGAAATGGCAAGTTGCTGCCTGATAATATTAGATGTCTTATTGTTGGGCCATCAGCTTGTGGTAAAACTACACTAATGATTGATAATTTTTTATTGGCACCCAACTGGTTAGATTGGAAAAACAGGCACTTGTATGTCTTCTCTAAGAGCTTGGAACAATTAAAATATCAGCAGCTGATGAAGCTATATGATGGATTGGATATAGCCACTTTTGAACCAGATGTTAAGCCACTCCATGAATGTTTTGATAATTCTGTTGTTGTGTTTGATGACATTATACTGGATAATCAAAACAAGGTTAGAATTTTTTTTACACAGGGGCGGCACAAAAACATAGATTGTTTCTACCTGGCACAGACTTTTTCAAAAATACCGAAGGAGCTGATCCGAGACAACAGCAATTTTATATGTGTGTTTCATCAAGATCATACCAACCTCAAACACATACATGATGAATATGTAGGTGGGGACTTGAGCTACAATGATTTTTCTAAGTTTTGCAGTAGGTGCTGGAACCAGGACAGTTATGGGTTTGTCACAATTGATATGACAAGAAAACCCAATAGTGGTAAATACAGAAATAAAATCAACAATTTTCTAGATATTGAAACATATATAAATAACCATGAAAAGGCCAATCATTGATGATCTTAAATTAAGAGATTATCTTGTAAAAAGATTTAAGGGATGGAAATCAGAGAACCGAGGAATCTATGAACAACACAAGCAAACAGAACAGCCTGTTATTGATGCTATTAGTGAATTTGGTAAAAATATCAAAACTGTTACAGAGCAAAATCAAAATTTGATCACAGAGCTTGTACCTGTAGCTGCTAGGAACATATTAGATTATCCAATCACCCCACTTTCTAGTATTCATACACCTAGTTCTGTTGCTCCTCGAAGAATTGAAGCTACTCAGGATCCTATTGAATTGGGCCTTCTTGCTCAAAAATATTTAAGCACACCTAAAGACAACAAAGATGAGGTCTTTGGCTTATATGCTGACACAGAGCGTGATGGTAGCATCATACATAGAATTGGCAATTTCAGAGTAACATTTATGGGAGATGATCTGATTGTATATTCAGAATCTCATCTTGGAGAAAAAGGTGGTTTTGTTAAATATCCCGGCACACCTGGGTTGTGGGAACTGATGACTAGGAATAGACCTGGCAGCTATACAGATCAAGATTATGAGCATTACAAAGAAATATTAATAAAATCAGATGCTCTTTACCAGAACAATGATCCCACACAAAAAAGAGTCAAGTCTAGCAGTGGAGCAAAATACAACAACTTAATCAAGCCCATATGGTCACAGATCAAGACAGGTAGTGGAATCAAACAATACAACACCCTGCCTAAAGAAATTGTCTGGATTGATGATGTCAGGAAACTTGTAGATAAGTTGCTGGTGATAGCTGGGGAGGAAAATGCTGGCAACCACAATTTTTACAATGAAAAGGTTGGAATTATGGACATGATAAGCACAAAATTGTCTAATTTTATAGTGAATGACACTAAGGGGATTGGATATCTTATAAAAATTATTAATACTCTACCACCTAAATTTTGGAATATCTCTGAGGGTCGGGGGTTGGTTAATGACATCATAAACAACCTGCCATTTTAACTACACATTCCAGGCTATCAGTATTGTGGTCCAGGCACAAAATTGGACCATAGATTAAACAGAGGTGATCCTGGTGTTAATCCCCTAGATGCTGCTTGTAGAGACCATGACATAGCATACAACACACATTCTGATCTTGACAAGAGACATGTTGCAGACAAGAAATTAGAAGAGGCTGCATTTGGTAGATTTGTAAGCAAAGATGCTTCTTTAAGTGAAAGAATAGCAGCATTGGGGACCACCATAGCTATGAGCACCAAACAAAAACTGGGGTGGGGTTTGTGAATATGTATATAATAAACCTAGGATGAAGGCCAAGGGTGTTATGTATCAGATACCTTATGCAGGTCTTAAATCTCTTAAAACTATTGATAGTCTTTTAACCAAAAAGCAGCGCAAGAAAAAAAATTCTTGTCTTGCCAAGGGCCATGGTATGAAATTGTTGCTTAGTACCCCCCAATTAAAAAAATTACAGCAATCTAGAAAAAAATCACATGTGGGTGGCTTCATATTTACTATCCCGGCCATCTTAGCAGCTTTGGGGGCTGTTGGGAGCTTGGCTGGGGGATCAGCTGCCATAGCAAAAACAGTAATAGATGCCAAGAAGAATAAGGCAGAATTAGATGAAATGAAGCGCCATAACCTGGCCATGGAGAAACAAGGCAAAGGTGTTAAGAGAGCCATGAATAAGTTTAAAAAAAACAAGAGCCGCTTACAAACCAAGATATTGAAGCTTTAATCAAGCCACTGGGCATCAAAAATTTTAGAGGTGTGTACATGTCTGATTCTTTACCAGAACAACCACTCAACACTGAGTGTGGCATAGTTAATTTGGATAAGTACAAAAATCAGGGCACTCACTGGATATGTTATCTTAAATATTTAAAAAATGAGGCATTTGTGTTTGATTCATTTGGAGGTGTTCCACCTGAAAATTTAGTAAAATATCTAAAATCAACTAATCTTTATTACAATAATGCCCGTGTTCAAAATTTCAAAGATGTTAATTGTTGACATCTGTGTTTATCTGTTCTTAGATATCTGTCTCAAATAAATAAACCATCAATTGAAAATTTTCAAAAAGCCCTGTGGTATTTAAAACATCATGGGGGTATTCCATCTCACCAGCCAAAATTCAATATTGAAACTTAGATTACATGATGATATAGTGTATCCCAAAACAATAGCTCTCAGAACATTTTATGGCATGTACTTGATCCCTAATATTACACACCACAACAACATAATTGCAGTTGGTGATCAAAAAATTGTCATTACTCCAGGGCAATATAATCTATCTACTCTAAATGCTCAGTTACCCAGAGGTATAGTTTTAACTCAAAATTCTGTCACTCACAGAGTAGAGATTGTATCTGCTACAGAGACAGTGGATCTGGGTACTATAGGAGAGCTGTTAGGATTTGAGAACAACACAAAACTAGAACCAGCCATCAAACACACTGCTATTAATATACCTAAATTCTTAGCCATAGAGACTCTAAATATTCACTGTAATGTGGCCGAGGGTATGATCACCAAATCAAATGGCATAGGTACTCACAAACAAACTGGCATCATTGCAACATTCAAACCTAACTCTGAATTTATGGAGCCCATCATCTACACTCCATCACCAACATTATATTTTCCTGTGTGCCATAACAGAATAGATTACATTGAGTTGATGGACACTAATGAAAAAGAAGAAATAGTTGATTTTGCTGGAGCCACAACAACTGCAATCATAGAGATTAATATTTAAATAAAAATACATACAAAAAAATGGAAAATATTGAGAGTTATGAGCTACAATCATTCCCCCCAAACAGGAGGACCTTTGCAAATTTAAATCAACCCAACACAGAGATTGAGGTTGATCTTGATGTAGGGGATGGCTTTATACACCCTCACAGAGCAGATCTATACATCAAATTTGATGTTGTAAAGCTCGATGGTACAGATTATCCGACAAATTCAAATATAAGATTGGTAGACAATTTTGTGCCACATCTGTTCTCTGAAATTGAGATCAGAAAACATGGTGTTGTTATAAACAGAGTGGATTACCCCGGCATTACCTCCACAGCTTTGGCCACACTAAAATTATCCAAAACCGAGGCTTGTTACTACAAAATAGGTGGATTTGAGGCTGGTGATAAAATATTATCCAAGAGCCACACAGTGCTGTTCCCCATGCGCCTGTTGCCAGGATTCTTCTCAGATTACAAAGATATTATGTGGAAGGGTGGTTTAAGAATCACATTTAGAAGAGCTGCCAATGATGATAATGCTTTGATGAGGTACAGTACATTAAACTCTACAGGGGAAGCTCTGCCTAATACCCTACCTGATGAGGGCAAGTGCCTTATTCAGACTATGGAGCTAAGAATGCCAGTTGTTGAATATGAAGCCAGTTATGCTCTTAAATACAAAGCAGATATCCTAAAAAATCCACAGATTCCTTTACAATTTTATACATATCAATGTGTACAGAAGCCTGCCACTGGTACCTATTATGAGTTTGATGCTACAAATTCATTCTCCAGTATACAATATGACATGCCAGATTTTGTGGTGGTATTGTTTCAGACTGGAAGACACAATAATCAGGAAAAAATTCAAGTAAATTTGATAACTGCAACATCAAGAACATATATCTTAAAAATGGCAGAAATGAGGTGTTCCCCAGAGAAAATTATAATTTAGACATGTCCAATGATTTCCTTAAATTATATGAGGCATTTACAGCATACAAAAGGGTCACTACTGGCAATACTGACATGTATTACACACCAGATGAATTCAAAGCACAGAGACCCATGTTTGTCATCAACACCTCAAAAAGGAAACAAGTTGTGGTCAATGACAGGACAAACATTAAAATTATCTGTGAATTCCACGATACACTCCCTGATGACACCATATGTAGTGTTATTCTTATAGGTGAAAAATCATATGTTTATGATGTAAGAAATGAGAGAGTCACAGAGCAATTCTAGAGGGCCTCTGCATATTGCACAAGTTGAGCCTGGTGCCCAATTGAACTTAAACCGGAAGTAAATATGTGTGTGTGTGTGTGTGTGTGGGTGGCTTTTTGGCTTAGTTTTAAGTGTATCCAAAAAAAATATCAAGAGGGGCATATTTTTAACAAATTTATGGACAACAATCTCACAGAAGTGCCTTTTATAAGTGTAGCCAAATCAATCTGAGGGTGGTCATCATTTCACGGGAAATTCCGAGGGCATTTTTACAAAAATCTTGGATTAGACAGGGTTCCACACTTGAGCAAAAAGCTCATATAGGCATGTTGAGCTTGTTTTAAGTGTAGCCAAATCTGCCTCAGGGGGGCTCATCATTTCTCGAGTTTATATTATAGCCAATTACACTACTATATTAAAATTACAATCATGTTTTTAGTTAGTTAGTATAATCGCAGATAACATCAAAGATCTTACGTGGAAAATTTTATCTTGCTCTGTACTCAGCCAAAAGGCATTTCGCACCGATCTAATACATTTCAAAATGTTATTGAATGTTTCATGTTGATAATTTGATAAATGCATCAATTCTTGACGCCAAGACGATATTTTCTTCAACTACCTCTTTTCTCCTCTAGTCTCCAGTCCCTTCTGTTCTTCTCTTTTCCTTCTTCTCTCCAATGCTTCTCCTCTGCTTTTATCTCATATCGCCTTCCCTACTTTTCTCGCATTTTGTCTCCATCCCACTCTTCTCCACTCCTCTTATCTCCTCTCCTGTCTTCGATTTACGACCCCACTGCACTCTTCTCCTCTTCTTTTCGTTCTTCTCATTTTGGTATTTCACGAGCTTCCCAAAAATGTTCCACGACATTTTCGTGAAGTTTAATTGTCCTGGATAGTATGGAAAATTGGAAGTTTCTATTTTGCAGCAGTTTTGTGTGAATTTTGCGATAACATGTAATATTCGAATGTAATTATTGAATATTTTAAAGCAAATATCTTGGTAAATTGATGCATATAATCAGGTGAAATAATAAGACACTAATATTAATCAATATTTTTGTACAACTTTTAATCATTGCAATTTTCAAGGATCAGTATCGGTGGGAATGGCTGAGAGTATCGATATCAGTATCGCTATCGGTTCAAGGGATTCATGCCCGTTTCGCTCAGTACCGAAAAACTTGTTTTATTTACCCAAGTGATAACCCGCGCCAGAACGGAAGTACCGTTTCGGCCGTTACCGTTTCGCCAAGAGGGAAATGTGAAAGTAAAAATTCCCAATCGTGTAGAGCCACATATATCGAATTCACTCTCGATCTTCTAACAAATCGTACTGGAAATGCAACGAAGGATGTCGCGCAACTATTATGTTTGCCTAACCTAACCTAACCTAACCTAACCTACTGTTTAGTCATATGTACATGTATCTGTCTTTCTGTCATCAATGCATTAAACAATGCGACAGGCTCCCCTTTGGAATCTACACCTGATAATTTGGCTTTTTACTTTCACAGTCAATCCATCTTTTAAAAATTCCCTCTTGGCGAAACGGTACTTCCGTTCTGGGGCGTGTTATCACTTGCGTCAATAAAACAAGTTTTTCGGTACTTGGCGAAAGGGGAATGGGCGAAACGGGAAGACACGGTTCAAAGTGTTATCGGCTCAACTCAAAAACGAAACCAGAATGGTGGTGATGCATCAACAAAGCAGACGGTAGCAAATGTGATATAATTTCTTTAATCATCGAGACATTCATGTCCGTACTGCAGTTGTTCGTGGTTGAAGCGGCGGCTTACGAGTCTGTCGCTGTAGATTTCACTGCAGTTTTTCGAATACCGTGGAACAAGCATTTTAAACGGAACAGCGGGGGCTTTTGTTTACGGCCAACTTTCCGTCCACCACCTCATCAATCTCTCTTAGTGAGGCTTGACACACTTCGCTTCGTTTGCTTTGCATATCCAGACGAGAGGCGTGAGGAAGATGCAAAATGAAGCCTGGGGAAGCGAGATACGCTCTGGTAAAGCCGCGAAGCTCCGTGTTACCCCTACGGAGTCCGAAGAAAACAGTTTCTAGTGTTCATTCTAGAGTACTGCTTTGGACCACTTTCGCTCGAAAATACTCGATCGAATCTCCCATGCTCGAGCGTGATACGCTCGAATATATAGAATATCAAATATCATTTCAATCGTACAAATATGTGTAAAAATTCGTCCTGGTAGTTTCAGCCCATAATCATCTATTCCTCTTCATATATTGCTATGGATTGGTAAGATGGACTAAATTACATTTTAACATGGAAATGATGACTATGTTAACTTCAGTTTCAATTTCACTGCGTCTGTCACTTCACGAACCATATCTGATGGTCCACAACTACAGAAAAATTATGGTTACACGTGAACTACTGAATGTTCGAGCGTTATTCGCTCGAGCGAAAAGCTGTCCATTCCGTAAGCCATCTAGCGTTATCCGTGCGAACTATTAAACGATTGAGCAAAAAGGCCTCGATGCAGCACAGTAGTTCATTCCATATTGTTATATTACACATTTCAGCTTGCAGCTCAGAAAGCCCACATGACGTTGCCGCGCGGCAAGATGATCGTGCCCGGGGAGCTACGCTCTCACGGGAATCTATCGAGCAATCAAAGTAGTGGCTCCAGAGGACACGACCAATGAACGTGTAAAAGGGGAAGTGAGTGCATGGAGGGAAAAACGCGGCTTATGCTACAAGCCATTGGCAGCAGCGCGCACTGGTCTCCTCCGCCCACTCGCTTTTTTCTTTTCTTTACTGTTCCATAGATTTCATCACATAATCGACACAGATTTTATGCCAAGTGTTTTAGCAAAAAAGGGGAGTGCGACCATGAAGCTTTTTTTAAAAAAATGTGCCGGTATTACCAGTACTTAAGTCACTTATTACTAAAGACTGTCTTTGGTACAAGATTACAGAATACTAGCGAATACGTTAAAATGGAATAGTCCAAATCGACGCAAATCATTTGTTTGTGACAGTTTTGAGAACATTTTTCTGGTCATTTTTCATGATCTGATACGGATACGCCATATGGATACGTGTGTTGATGTAGCTTTACACGTAGAATATATCAAACAAGTCTCATGGAGCTACAATCTGATGTTGACTTTCTGAGATTATCCCCTTCTTTCACGATCATCTTGTCGCGCGGCAAAGTGAAGTACGCTTTCTGCGCTCTAGTCTAAGCAGCTGATACTTGCAAACACTGCAAACTAAGCTTTTGCTTTTTTGGAAAGGGGGGGAGTGACCACTAAGTAACTAACTCTCTAGCCTTCTTAAACCCGAAGGTTCATGGCTGCAGCAACACAGGCCTTCCATCTGTCCCTATCTTGAGCAAGATCCATATTATGTAACCTTCTCCACTCACCTGTCTCCTCATCCCTTTTAGGTCCAAATATTTTCCTAAGGTTCTTATTTTCAAACACACTCAATTTATGTTCCTCTTTTAATGTAAGGGACCAAGTTTCACACCAATATAATACTACAGGCAAAATTACTGTTTTGTATATTTTAACTTTTAGTTTCTTAGATATTAAACAGATCAACTACAGATCAAATTTTTCACATCAGACAGACACTTGAAAAAAAGTGGGAATATAATCAAAATGTCCATCAGCTATTCATTGATTTCAAAAAAGCATATGATTCTGTCAAAAGAGATAAATTATATAATATATTAGTAGAGTTTGGAATACCTAAGAAGCTTGTTAGTATGATAAAAATATACACCAGTGAAACAGAAAGTAAAATTCGTGTGGGTATTAATATGTCTGACAAATTTACAATTCGTGATGGGTTAAAACAAGGAGATGCATTATCTCCATTGCTCTTTAATTTTGCCTTAGAATATGCTGTTAGGAAGGTAAACGAAACTAAAGAAGGACTAAAATTAAATGGTGTGACTCAGTTGTTAGCATATGGAGATGATGAAGACTTACTGGGGGATGATATGAATACAATAAAGAATAATGCTAAAATATTTTTCAAAACTGCTAAAGAGATAGGCTCTGAAGTTAACAAAGAGAAAACTAAATATATGGTTACAGGCCGAAACCAAGTATTAGGTAATAATCAAAATATAATTATTGATAACAACTCGTTTGAACCAGTTTCGAAATTCAAATACTTAGGAGTAATATTAACAGATGAAAATTATATTAAAGAGGAAATAAAAAGTAGGCTTAATTCAGGAAATGCAGGTTACTTCTCTCTTCATAAACTTTTGTCTTCTCGTTTAATATCTAAGAAACTAAAAGTTAAAATATACAAAACGGTAATTTTGCCTGTAGTATTATATGGGTGTGAAACTTGGTCCCTTACATTGAAAGAGGAACATAAATTGAGAGTATTTGAAAATAGGATCCTTAGGAAAATCTTTGGACCTAAAAGAGATGAGGAGACAGGTGAGTGGAGAAGGTTACATAATTTAGAACTACATAATTTGTATTCATGACCAGATATTATTAGAATAATTAAATCAAGAAGACTTAGGTGGGCAGGCCATGTGGCACGAATGGGAGAGGAAAGAGGAGTTTACAGGATTCTTGTTGGGAAACCTGATGGTAAGAGACCAGTAGGAAGGCCAAGACGAAGATGGAGGGACAACGTCGGGATGGACCTAAGGGAAATCGGTAGGGATGGAAAAAAGTATATAGATCTTGCTCAAGATAGGGACAGATGGAAGGCCTGTGTTGCTGCAGCCATGAACCTTCGGGTTTAAGAAGGCTAGAGAGTTAGTTAGTTAGTTAGATATTAAACGAGAAGACAAAAGTTTATGAAGAGAGAAGTAACATGCATTTCCTGAATTAAGCCTACTTTTTATTTCCTCTTTAATATAATTTTCATTTGTTAATATTACTCCCAAGTATCTGAATTTGGAAACTGGTTCAAACGAGTTGTTATCAAATTAGACCTTGACTACTACCTAACACCTGGCTTCGGCCTGTAAGCATAAATCCAGCTCCCTTTGTTAACTTCCAAACCCATCTCTTTAGCAGTCCTGAAAAATATTTTAGCATTATGCCTCTTCTCACTGGAGTATTTTGTGACTTCATTTCGGGAGGTAGATTTTTTAGTTTGCAAATTTGTACAGTATAT
Organism: Lepisma saccharinum; assembly: GCF_977018435.1. Lineage (NCBI taxonomy): Eukaryota > Metazoa > Arthropoda > Insecta > Zygentoma > Lepismatidae > Lepisma > Lepisma saccharinum. Next base: position 23,602 of record NW_028143840.1, read on the forward strand.
GTTACCAGTCAGTAAACTAAATTTTTGCCTAGCGGTTTTAAGTATGTTTTACAACATTGGTTCTAACCTAAGCCATTAAACCGTATGGTAACATTTAAACGTAATTTTGAAACACTTACTACATGTTTACATTCAAGAAAAACCCAAACTAAGAGAGCTATCAAGCTAGTAATACCGAAAACTTGACCAAAATTATATTTCCAAGTTCAAACTTAACTTAATGCCCATCTAAATTGCCTACAAGTTTATTGCAATCGCTTTAATACATGTCAGATATCATCACTAGGACTAGGATTTTTATGACTTAGCATATTTTTTTGGTAAGGTTTATGTTTTCCCTAAATATATAGAAATTCATATTGTGAAGAAACTAATTGAATGGAGGTGCTTTTTAAGGGCATATTTTGGCATATTTGGCCATTTCTACGTGATAAATGATACGTGATACGTTAATTCGGACACTGCTTGTAATACAGCCATTATAGAGATGTTAATGAGACATTAAATTCAATGACTACACTCGAAACGAGAGAGAGACCAAACCAAACCTTTCGAGATTTGTCGAGACTTGGAAAGAATCAGGCACCTGTTAGGGTGTAACGAATTACCTTTTCGAAAATCGCTCAAAATATCAACATTTTTCCACATAGCACAGCCTAGAAACTGTATTATTTCAGGCAAGCCAGTCTCTGGTGCCTTAACTCCCAGCCAGTATAATCCTCTGTCCATAGGTGTTTCTCCTTTCAGTTTTCCGTTAAAAAGAAGGGGGGGTAAGGAATTTAGAACACGTTACCTTGATAATTGTTACAGGTACAGTACCGTGTCAGCATTCGCTTGGTCCAACTGAAGAATTCATATGTCCTGGACGCAGCATAATAGCGTGTCTCTCTCTTCAGATTGTACAGGCACAACTGTACATGAAAGTCGATCACGTCAAAATTTGTTTCATGTACGCTTTATCGTCGTATAGTCCAGTGGTTCTCGAACTGTGGTACGCGTACCCCCAGGGGTACGTGAACGACTTGAAGGGAGTACGCGATCAGCTCGGAAGTGAAATGTCGAGAATACCTGCACGACTACATACTTCTGTGAGAGCAATTTCTCATGGTGTACCTCAAAAACCAGTTCCGAAGTATACTAAATTTGGAGCCGAATGTTCGCTTGAAAGTTTCAAGCGCAAAACCACACGTCAAGGAGCTGTGTCAGCCTATGCAGGCACATTCTTCTCACTAGAAACTCTTGAGAATTTACAATAAAAACTGCAAAATTATGTTTCACAGTTTCTTTACAAACATATGTTTGTTCTTTACTTTTTCAATAGCTCTGGAAGAAATATATGAAAATTATTTTTATATATATACAGGGTGCGCACAAAGTCGCTTTCACCAATAAAGGTATTTCTTCATTTATTGGGGAAAGCGACTTTGTGCCCACCCTGTATATTCTTCTTAGCATACACGTGTTTCACGTTTTTATTTTTCCATCTAATCATGAAGATTGTATAGGTGGTAACACCCAGTAAAATAACAAATAGGGCTGTAATGTTTATTTGTTTACCATCTTTCCACATAAGCCCTAATGCAATTTTGCTATATTGCAGGCACACGTCACCAACATCAAAAACAGCCCATCAATCTGGCAGCCAAAAAAATTCCCCAAAACCCACTATTCGGAGAAAACCTATAGTGAGGGTACATTTGACTTTCTGTTACGACCAAAGGGAACAATGAGGAAAAAGTTTAAGAACCGCTGATATAGTCTAATCAAATCTGGATATACAGTTGAAAGTGAAATCCAATCCACTGAATAATAACAATCTCCGTGGCTGAATGGTTCCAGGTTCGAATCGTGATCTAGGCACGGCTGTTCATTTCGAGTGTGTCTCATCATAACTCAACCTCATCTTCGCTATTAGCCAAAAGTGGCAGAAAAGCGAAGTAAAATAAACCAAATCAATCAATTACTGAGCAATGTGCTTCCACCGGTGATCTTTGTTACAGGGGAAGAGCGTTACCACCAAGCCATCGCCGAGGCCCAGTTGATCACGTATCTTGTGAACATTTCTTCCATTTAATTCAAAGTCGCAAGATTCTGGTTTCCCTCAATATTACTCTTGGAATCGTTCCAACTAAATCTCTGGTATTTTACGGCATTTCGTGTGACTAACCTGCTCCTTTCAATTCCACATCAAAGGTTATATTTATAGCATGCGAAGCCTTGGAGAGTCGGCGGTGGCATAGAGATTTTATTTCTCTTTCAGTTGTGGCATATTGACAGGATAGGTGTCTTTTACTTGTAGTAATTTTAGATGAAATAGGTTATGTTCCTTTATGTAATTTTTTCTTCGTAATTATACTTTGTTTTCAGGCGTGCCCAGGATTATCGAAAGGGGATGGTTACGTATAGCTACTTTTATTAAGTAATCAGCTCTCATTTCGTATATATTTCTGATTACACTTTCTTCTTTTATGAACAAGTTAGAAAAAGTTGTTAGTTTTGACTCCAATCCTCCTTGGTTGGGCACCTCACTAACATCTTATGCAATGCCTTAATGGTTGTTTGCTAATTTTCATTTCCAAAAATGTAGTTGTAAACATGGTTAAGTGGAAGAAAAGAATACAAAGCATTAACTTCGCTGTGATAAACAAGACGTACTAGTGATAAGTAAATAAATAGTGAAAATATTAATTTTTAACTAGCAGTTTGATAGTATAGCAATAACAACACTTGCATGCATAGAAATCTAGCTACAGTTTCCGAGAACTTACAAGCATCATCTTGCCGCACATCTTCTAGAGATGAATGTTCTTTTCTCTGTACAGTTGACCATGAATAGTATAAGGGCCTTCCTTATGGCGCAGTGACAACGTCGTCGCCTTGTAATCAAAGGATCCCGGGTTAGATATCCGGTGGAGGCACATAGTGGTTTAAACTGTAGGTCCAGTCCCGATTGGCCTATTTGTGCATAAAGTGGACTTAAAACAAAGAAATCAACCACCAACGAATAGTATAAATAATACATAAAACTCAAAATCAAATGAAGGTTCTAACAAAACTATTTTTAATAACTTGAGAATGGTTATAACTCCATTAAGCCTTGTTTCCATGATTATGAAAAACTAAATATGCTGACCAAGGCAGTAATTTATTTTATTAAAAAAACATAAACTAACGTAACGTTTCAACCTTCTAGCAAGGTCTTCTTCAGACTCTGTATCAAGTACAAAAGTAACCAGATACAGCAAGAAGGGTAATATATATACACAAACATTACTCCCTCCAGACTATTTAGAAAGTTGTTTGGAACTTTCTAGCAGATGACTTTCACTTTCCAACTTTACTTTCACCTAAAAGGCTAAACACTTCCATATAGAATGTGGTTGGACTTTTTAATCTCACGCTCTTTTCCCTTCATTTTTCTTCCTTCTCCTCTCCTCTTTTTCTCTTGTCCTTTCCACTCTTTCCAACATCTTCTTCCATTCTTTGTTTAACTTCAGTCCCCCCATTCCAGTTCATTGTGTCTTCTTCGCCTTTCTTCTCTATTTCCTTGGCTTCCTTCCATTTTCTCACTAGCATTCTCTTCTCCCTTCCTATCTGCTTAGCCTCATCCCACTCTATGTCATGTCCTGTTTCTCTCGTGTGTTTAAATATTGCATTTCTCTCTCTCTTAAGTCGTACATCATCCCTATGTTGTTTCAACCTGTCTTTCAGCCTTTTTTTTCGTTTCTCCTATGTACACACTCTGACATTCTTTACATTTTACTTCGTAGATAATCCCTTCTTCTTCCTCTTCTCTGTTTTCCTTTTTCTTGTTAGCATTCCTCGCTATTCCTAAGATGCTTCTTCCTCCCTTCCTGTAAGTTTTAATTCCTGCTTTCCTAAGCACTTTGCATATCTTTTCTGTGGTCTTCCCCATACTCCTTATTCCAAACCTTCTCTCCTCTTTTTCTTTCTCTTCCAATTCTCCCCTGCCCGTTTTCTTACTTCTTCTGTTTATGTCCAGTCTATCCTGCTTCTCATAGCCATTCTTTTCCAGCTGTTTCCATAGGCTATTTATTTTGCCTTCTTTTTCACATTCTTTCATGCATATTTTCTTGATTCTGTCCTCCATATTCTTTATAAAATTTATTTTTTGGTC
>NW_028143841.1:0-27000 GCF_977018435.1 Lepisma saccharinum
GGTGATGCTGTCAGTTTTCTGGGACTGAGAGGGAGACATCCTGACGGACTACCTGCCACAGGGTCACACAATCACAAGTGACTATTATTGTGATCTCCTAGCTCTGTTACGTGAAGAATTGAAGGTGAAAAGATGAGGAAAGCTCATAAAAGGAGTGCTGCTATTGGCAGACAACGCACCAGCCCATTCTGCCCATGCATCAATTTCGAAAACAGTTCAATTAGGATACGAAATTTTGCCCCACCCTCCATATTCCCCAGATCTTGCACCGAGTGACTTCTTCCTCTTTCCAGAAATGAAGCATCCGCGAAAAAGGATGCCACTTTGACACGAGGGACGATGTCATTTCTGAGGTGGAACAGTGGATTCAGGCCCAAAATGCAGTGTTCTATAAAAACGGCTTACGCAAGGTAAAATACTGTTGGCAGAAATGTATCACCGAGCATGGCGACTATGTAAAGAAGGCCTAATACCACCATGATTTCGTACTTGTCCAAAGTTGTTTCCTTCCAGGTGATTGCACAAACTTCTTGATACCCCCTCGTGTATATATACATATAAGTAATTATTATTAAATTGCTTATTTTATTTTATTGTTATATATATATATATATATATATATATATATATATATATATATAATATAAATAATAAATATATACTTAGTGAATATATGAATATCCACCCATAGTGACGAAGCCTCATAAGAGATAAGAGAAGGCCCAGAGACCTCTATTACGGAATATTTTATTAGTTACAATTCCACTAAACGGCGCTTAATACATGAAAACTGAAATTTTAGGTCTTACGATAATTACCGCAAATTGCCACCCCTTCCTGGTACTCGATCTTCGCATGCAGTGAAGCATGATGGTATTGAGGCATTCCTTCAATGATTAGTAACATAACTGAAAACGTGCAAACGTATTGGGAAAATCCATGATTCTCAAGCTTTCTGATCAGTGTTAAAAACAAAGTTGCCCGTGGCCGTGTTCTCATTTACCATTTCATCATTTTATATAGTATAATTATTAGTATAATTTTAACAAAAACGTTGCATGCTAAAGAAGAATTACATGAATGAAAGAGTTAAAAGGAAATAATTTAATGATAGATTTAGTTTATTTTACTTCACTTTTCTACCATTTTTGGCTGATCGCGAAGGCAATCGATGAGTTTAGGACAATATGGTATCTTTTATATGGTATTATTTTTCATATTTCAACATATAAAACATTTCTGATTCTAAAATGGCATAACAAAACGATTCTTTCACCTTTTACTGATATTTTCAAATCCCAGACTGCTGAGATTAAGATTAAGAAATGAACTATCAGTAATTTTAAGAGTATTTCTAGTCTAAAGTTTTGCAACGAAGGCTTTCATGGTTGGAGGGGGCCGAGGTGTCAAATATAGGGCATGTCACCATGCTACGCTAACAGCTAAAATTATCGTAGCAGCTAGGTACTTGGTATTGCATTTGAATGAAATCAGTCTTTTACATGTCTTTTCAGATTAATGGCCCCTCTTAGATGTTTCAGATTTGAGAGAACCACCTAAGACTGAAGGCGATCCCCCCACTACTCCCCAAACCCAAGAAGTCTAAAATATCGATCATGCCTCAACCTTGCCACCTAAAACTAACCTCCCAACGTAAAAAAAATCATCCGTGAACATAAGAACGAACGGTGTTACCTCTCTCTGAGGTCTAAAACTAAGCCATCAGCCCTAAACATGACGTTTAAAACAAAACAGTAAACTTTTAATAAATCTAAATGGCCAAGAAATAAAAGTTTTTCCCTTCCCATGAGAGGAAGTGGTTCATACAATACAAAGTTTGCAGCGTTAAAGCCCGAAAGGGCAGAGAACTGATGGTGTATCGGAACGATACTTGTCTGTCTCTAGTCTCGTCTTTTATGTCCTTTCACACAGAAAATATAAATTAGTAAAGAAAACATAAAGAGAGAAGTAAAACTTACCACTCTCTTGATTCTATATCAGGCGACTAATTGCAGTGCACTTTCTGCAAATGATTTAAATGTAAATTAACTATATATGCACAGTTATATCTCTTGGTGCGGAAGGAAATCTAAAATCATCACTACAATTTGCAGAGTAAATGGCGAAACATGCCTTCTGCAGTTATTCTACTCTGAACAATTTAGACCAAGTCTAAATTTGGAAAGGGAAGGGGAAATTAGCCTAGGCTTGAATTTCCAACCACTTACAAGGTGCACTTTTTCTCATGGCCGATGACCTTTTTGACAGCAAGGGGGCTCTAAAGAAAGCTCGTGTTCGGAAAGTGCACCGGATGATTTAAAGTTAAGCTGTCCTCTGTGCTCCTCCCCGGTTATATGCGAGCGCACTTGTAGGTACAAAACCTGGCAGGCTTCAAAGCAAAACTGAAAACAGAAGCAGCGAATTCCTACTTTCTATGGGAATACTTGACTTGCAGACACCTGACTGTGATGTCACGTGCTTCTTGTTGTTAACGGAAACTTGAGTGCACATTCACAAATCTAGTGCAAAAATATTTTTCCAAATATTCTTCACAACAAATAAGTTGTATATGTATTCTCATTTATTTAGGGCGTGACTGGGGGGGGGGGGAGGGGGAGCAAAGACAATCTTGCCCCTCCTCTGTGGCTTCTTAACATCAGGCAATACTGAAAGCACTTGTAGGTAGAGGTGGAAAAACCAAGGGAGGAACATTCACTTCTTGGCCATTTGGATGTATTAAAAGTTTACTGTTTGTTTTAAAAGTCATGTTCAGGGCTGATGGCTTAGTTTTAGACCTCGGAAAGAGGTAACACCATTCATTCTTATGTTCACATGTGATTTTGTTTTTTAACCCGTGCTAATAACACCGTGCCATGTAGGCACATTTAAGGGATGTGGGGGTACGGCTCTCACATTTTCGATCTCGGACATTTTGGAGATGATGTGATCAGCACCATACTCCAGCTGCATTTACCCCCAGGTACCCACTCATTTTAGACTGGGTGAGCCCGGGAGACACTTTTTGTGAGGATAACGCCGGAAAAATTCTGACCTTAGATCACCCACCACAGAAATCGAACCCGAGTCCATGCGTGGCACTAGACCAACGCGTTGTCTCGAATTTTTTCCCACCTTCACATTTTTACCTGGAAGTCTCAAGCTCCACCAGCCCCCTGGTTCGAAGCCCTTGCATCCATGGAATGTAGTTGCAGATGGAAAAGAAGAGATTTAAAATTAGGCTGCTCTCTGCCCCTAATAGTTCTCAATAGTTTCGCTATTACGTAAGTCTATTACACTATTCATAAGATCTAGATAACAGTGAAAGCAAACTACACGAAAATTCACGTCAATGCTCTAGAAAGAATTCTAAGCTGATGTAATTTTTCATATTTTGGAATATAAAGGAGGTTTTTCGAATGGAGAAGAAAATTTGAAAAAAGTCACCCTTAACGGCTGCCAAAGTTCCAGTTGAGCCTTAAGAAGGTCAATGAACTATTGATGCTCTTCAAGGAGCATTTGAAATTCTATATCAGATCAGCAAAATATCAGTTATCGGTATTAGTAAATTTGATATCCGTACTTTAACAGTATCAGCAAAAAATTCATATCACCTCTCCACTAATCAAAATCTAATTGTATTACAAAAAAAGTAAATAAAATTCACAAGCTTTAAATATGGATAATTTATTAGTGCATAATACATAGTGGTAACAGCATTACAAGAATCAAGAAAAAATTATCATTTTGTCAGACAGTGTTCATATGGAAGCACTATTCACAGATCATTGGTTGTAAAAATAGAAGAAATATAAAGTCTCACTTTTTCATTACAAAAACTTGTTTGGATCACAATTAGAATGAAGTTTCTCTTCATGGAATTCATGTTTCTTTTTGCAGTTCTCTCACACTTTGTCACTACCAATAATCATTTCCTCTTAAAAATTTTGGTTGTATTGACTACTACAGTGACCCATGCACACATGGACATACACACACACATACAAATATAAACTGGAGATGGAAAACTAGAGCAGTCCTCTCATTTTTAAAATAACTGAATACACTCTTCATGGCAAATCACTCTGTAATATAATACTACATCAGCTCACTATGATGATAATTTTGTAGAAAATGTGGACCATTGCCAATCCTGAGCAGTTCACTAGATAACATTACGCCTATTAAATTAATCTACGTGACTCACAAGCACATAACAGTAACAAACTATTCAAAACTGTTTCTCAAAATCATTTAAATCACAGCAGTTTTATATCATCTTATGTATGATACAATATTATTCAATGTACAATGTTTTTCACAAGTATCCTACAGATATTCACAAACTTTGTAACAAAATAATTGAATTTATTCTTTGAACTTGTGAAACTACTGGCAAAAGGATTTCTGTGTACGATTCAGTCATTGATCATCTGTTCCATGGTACTTTCAGACTTAGTGTTGATGTAGAAAAGATATTTCACTGAAAAGTAAGTAAATTGAATAAGTATGTTTGCATAATAAAATACATATACTAAAAACACAGATATGCTTCCTTATAATGCATGCTTGGCCAGGACCTGTACACATAAGTGTATCCAATTAGAGGGAAATGAACAGCTACATACTGGAAGAGACAAGTCACGATATACATAAAATGTGTTTCAGAGGCAATATATTCCAATGTAGTAGCACTGGCAGTGAAAATTCAACACAGGTAAAAACAGCAGAACTGAAAAATTCGGCAAAACCAGAGCTGGCTAGGTAGCTTAGATGGTATAGCAATGCAGGAGATCTGGGTTTGAGTCCTGGTCATGCCTTCACTTTTCGTTGAAATTTCACACACGTAGGATTCAAAAAAGAATGTAAAGAACAATAGTCATACTTTATTTTCTCAGACACTTATCATAAACCTGTTACCCTGTGAAAGGTGGCATAGTGGGACATATTTGTGGTCTTTGACATTAGAAATATTAAAGGTGGTACGCTAACATTACGGTGTACGTCAGATATGATGTTTTGTTAGTTGCCATTTTACCTACATAAAGTAGGGCTGAACCGATAACAATAACTATGTAAATATTCTTAGTGAATCTTACGGATACCAATACCAATGATTGAAAATCACGATTGATTGATTGGTTTTATTTTACTTCGCTTTCTGCCACTTTTGACTAATTGTGAAGATGAGTATAAGTGATGATATATAATGAAATTAATAAAGAGACTCTCGCACAGAACACTCATGCCCTGGCTGGGATATAAACCCGGGACCCCTGGCATTGTAGTGTGCTGTGTTAACCACTCCGTCACAGAGGTCAGCTATTGTAACAATTAAAATTTTTGAAAATATTGAGTAATATCAGTGTGTAATATTGCATTCCAATTATAAGCATCAAGTTATCAGAGTTTTGCTTCAAAATATTCAAGAATTACACCAGAATATTAAAATGTGATCAAATACAGTACAATATTGAGGCATAATAAATGGAAGCTTCAAATCTTGCATGACATCCAGGATATTAAACTCTGTTAAAGTGTTGCACAGCAATTTTGTGGATGCCACAAAAGACCAAAATGCCAGAAATACATCAGCCGGTATCTGTGAATATAAACTAACTAATACTTCTGATACTAGTACCAGCAGTAGTACCGGCTGATACCGATATATCTGCATTGTCTCAGCACTAATATTAAGTAATGATGTTGATCACACATTATTTTTAAAAACAAATATGAAGTTATAAAGGTAGGTATAACAACTCAAAGAATATGTCAAACCAATATATTAATCCAGCACTTACCTAAATTCCCCTAACATTATGTGTACTCTCTGGGTGGTGTGTGGGTCAATTTCCTTCTAAAAAAAAAATAACTTTATAAGTAAATAGATACTAAATTAACAATAGTAGAACAACAATTACACTTTGTAAATGTAAGGTTCAAAAGAACAGCTACAATAAATTAAAGGGCTCATGAAATACGGTGGAACTTGGATGTTACATTTTCTTGCATTATACATTCAATCCTCATGGACACAATAGAGCATAATATTATAAACTATTCCCACATTTTAAGTTTTTTTCAACTTGGTCCATTCAAAAATATAAAATCGAGGTTTCACCGTATATCATTTCAGCGTGCCAAATAGATCTTAATGCACCTGGTAAGTCAACAGTTCAAATGTTACATTCAAGGTAATGTAAGTATGATGTGTATAATGATGAAATGTGACGCACACAGCTGTGTAAAATATAGCTCACAGAGGACTATGATCGGGAATGAGCCTCATTTTTCAACCAAAATGTCCAGAATCGAATTACTACACTGCACTTGTAAATTATTTCATGTTGTTTTTCTACCTCTCTTGGTTGGTTGCCACAATGAGGATGAATGATGAATGAAATAAACAACTGAAAAGAAATCCTCATGATTCAAGGAATGAACATTTCCACTAGATTGATTTCCTTTATTTTACTTCACTTTCTCTGCCACTTTTGGCCAATTTGCGAAGATGGGGATGAGTGATGAAATTGATGAATGGACACTCACAAACATCCATGCCCAGAAAAAGATTCAAACCCAGGATCCCTGGCGTTGTAAGGCTATGTGCTAACCAATCTGCCAAGGGGGTCAGCTTTTCCACTAGAATATGGAATGTTGCAAACACATTTATTTCATTTATTTTATGAATAATAATGTGTAACTGACAAGTCTGAAATATCTCAGTGATATTTGTATTCTTCCTTCTACCAATTTTTATTTTAACTTGATACAGATTATAACTGCATTTACTTGTTTATCTCCTTACATTAAATGGAACAGTGCTGTAATTTAACATGGTGAACCTCACAATTTTTGAGGCCTTGTATTTGCCTTAAAATGAACACAAAGAAATATAGGAAAGTGTAGTAGAGGGCTAAAAATGCAAAACAAATAGTGGAAATACCCATTACTGTAATAATGTGCAAAGAATGCCAAAAAGGATGTGCTAATGAAGTAAATCTTTGCAGTATATTGTACAGGAATGTTCACATACCCCACGAGACGACTAGTAACAATTGACACAAATTTTAGTGATCTAACAAGAATAGATAAATGATTTTTACCTGAGGATAAACCAATTGATATATCAATAAATTCTATTTAAGTCCATTTTATGCTTGGATAGTCCAACTGGGATTAGACTTACAGCTTAAAGTAGGGGAGGGGGAATCAATCCCGAGATCAATTGTTCAAAATTCTGTTTCCACAAAAAGATATGCTTATGTAGTAGTGCTAGTAAAATTGTCTAAAAATGACTACCATATCCCCTCGTATAAATGCAAAATTTCAAAAGCAAACCAATGAGACTTTTAAATTTCCCATTCCAATATTAGTGTTTTGAAGCACTAGGCAGGAAGATAATGAATAGAAAGGACAGGGAATATGTAGGAATACCATGGAGGTTTTGATAAAGGTTTAATCTATGCATTCACTCAGAATGGCCGAAGAAAACTATGAAAAAAGCCTGTCACGATGGCTGGCCGTGGGATTTGAACCTATAACTTCCTGCACACACGCACACAACTTGTAAGGAAGAAACACGTAATACCTGGAATAGCTGGATAGGAAAAAGTACCATGTGTCCTTAACCTATTTGTATTTTCTTATTTTAAGTTACATTTCAAGTTCTATTGGCTAATCAGTGATAAGTTTGAATGATGATTAGGAAAGAACATCACAGAATCATCCATGCCCAGGCTAGGACAAGAAGCCTGGAATCTTTGGTGACGAGGACATGATTAATCGGACTGAATTTCCTCACACAAGACAGTTAAGAACCTGAAAGGGACTAGTTTCTAGGATATGTTAAGAAGAAGTGAGTGGCATGTAAACTTTATTACCATGAGAGAGACATTTTAAGTGAACAAATTATCAAGTATCTGTGTCTGTACAACTTTAGTTTGCAGTATAATTAGATGTTAGACCTACCTTAAATTGTTACTATTTAAATAAAAAGAAAGAAGCAAGAGAGAAAGAAACAATTTTAGTTCAGGATAATAATTTAAACTGTAATTAAGGTTACATGCACTATCTTAAGATTAACAGAACAACAAAATATAGTGACTTAAATATTCAAGGATGAATGTTAGCATGCAAGCGGAACACAGCACAATGGTAAATATAATAAAGGGGGTAAAAACCGATGGCTTGGTTCCATGAACGATTGTAACCAATAATTAGATGCATGCATTCTATTATGTAAGAGGAATTATACTGTACAAGAAGAAGTATGTTCAGCCTTTTATATTCCTTAATATGCATAATCTATCAGCAGAAAGCTTCTAAACCACTATGCAAGAATTTTACTAGTGACTATCAAAATAATTCACCAGAATCATCAGTTACAGCCAGTTCTAAATATAACCCAAAGACTTGAGCTTATTTCATTTCAGATCTACACCCACTAACATATGATGCCATTAAATTTTATTAGGAGGCGATCAATTTGACCATATTTAATATGGCTTCGTAAAGCCACAAGGATGATAGTAAAATTCATCGACAACTAATAAAATTACATGCACTATGAGCAAGTTTTGTGACTGCTGTTATCTTCTTTAATGGCCAACAAGTAAATTTCTAACATCCATCTAACATCACATTGCTTCCTTTCTCTTAAATTTTTGCTTAGCCACTGTTTGATCAAAACAATGGAACATATGGAATGAGCACATAACTCTCTCAAAATGTCACTACATAGTTATGTTTACTCTGTGAGACATTACACAAAATATATTCTGCAGAAAAGATGAATGATCATTTTCAGAATGATTCTAAATTCGTCAGGGAAAAGAAAAAAGGACACTGCTCCAAGACTATATGGAAACAGCAAGTAACTCCTTTACATTCAACTGCATTTCTATGTCAAGTATTGTTTGGCCATCAATAATATTTTCTTACATGAAAAGTAGTTCTCAGTAGTGTACATTGTGTGTTCATTTATACTTCAGATATAAGCCGATAATTACACAAAACTACCATAAATAAAAAGTGCACTGCTCATTTAAAGGTAAATATAGTACAGTGTGTTTCAAAGTCTTGCAACCCCAAATATTGATCACTTCTGATATTTACACCACATTATAAAGCCTCATCCATTGACATTTTTTTAAATACTTGACATAATCAGTTTACTTCACACAGAAAATTCTATAAATTAATCAATGGTGGGAATCAGTTAATTTTTTGCCCAGAATGTCACTTTTGGGTAAGACAAATGTGAAAGAAACTATCAAAGGGTTATAATTAGAGGTCTGATGACTGATGCCATGTTATTCTGCAATTTGAGACCAATATGAGTCATGTGATGTGTTGAGGACTAGAGATTATATCGGTCGAGTAAAAAATCATTAACTAAAAGTGTCTTTTTAGTGGCATATCACCTTAACTGGTAACCCCAGCGGGTTGAAATTTTGTCAACAAACACAAGCGACATGTGCCTAAGTATTGGCCACACATTTACATAAAAAAATAATAATTTTGCATCAAAATTTTACTTTTAAGTGAAATTCACTGCACATGGCAAAACTGTTTATAGAATTTCTCTTCCATGTTATAAGCAATTAAGTGCAGCTTCAACAAGTTTTGAAACACACTGTACTTGTTCAGTAGTGTGTGATTTCTTATATATAGAGCCAATGAAGCAAGTGCTGTCACATTATCCATCAGTGAAAAGTCTTCCTCATGCTTGTGCAATAATACTAATAGTAATAACCATGATTGAATAATGTAAGAATGAACATACCACTTCCAACTGAAGCCAAAGTTTCATTCTTAAATTGCAATGAACTCATAACACAGAACATTTAACTTCCCGAAGAGCAGTGGGAAAGAAGTTCAATAATTCCTGAATTTTGCTGTTGAACAATGCATAACAATTTAGTATCTTCACTGACGTCGACATGCAATAAACATGAGCAAATTATCCTCAGAGGGAAATGAGGTTTACAATATTTGACGGCCTCAGTATGTGTTCAATAGACAAGGATTGAAAACAAATAGAAACGAGCCGGAATTGAATTACTGAATAGTCGAGATACTATGACATCAACATGTAGAAATTTAAGTCATCCATACCTCGAACCTAGGTCACTGGCATAACAAGCCGTTCTTCTACAAACTGAGCTACCAAGTAGGCTTGGATTTCACTGATTTTATGCTTGTGCTGTTTTTCCTATGTGGAAACTGGGTTGTATAGCAATGGCACAGTATGACAGATACTAGAGTTCGAGTTGTGGTCAAGCATGCATTTTTCCACTTAAATCTCTGCTCTATACATCTGATGCATGTAACACACATATATATATACTACATAAATTATATGTTTGCATGTGAAATAGTTTGAGTACTCAAAAAGTAAAGCGACAGCAATCATGGCTATTTATACACATAGTTGATACTTTAAAAGGAATTTGATTCACCAAATTGCATACTTGTAGTCATAAAAATATAAATATTCAACTTTTATACATCCTGCATTCCACTGTAACAACTCCTCCAGTCACGCAGCTACAGAAAAGCCAGCAGCAGAATATATGCAAACATTAAGCAACAAATTGCACAGGTTGGGGAGGTAGAATCTAACACATGTTTCTACTTGAGTAAAGTTGATTTACTTGCATTTGTGATCGGAAGTTTTATGGCATTTCAGAGTGTTGTCAAATCCTTCACTGCGAGTCCACAGTTATGGCTTTGAGTGTGCATTAAAATAAAGTTAAAACAAATTATTAAAAACACTAAGCTGTATGCTGCACAACCGTAATACTTCCTGGAGCTTGATATATGTATAAATGAGGGAATTTTACTGTTGTGGATTTGCTGAAAGATGTGGTAACATTTCTACAATTTATGAAATTAATATTGCACCTTGACTTTATCATTATTTGAGAAGTTTCACACTAGGAAATACAAATCACTGGGATTTTGGCATGTGTGATTTCATAACGTTATGTCTAGACTTGTATCATATCACCACATGTGTACCAAATTGTTGGTCAAAGTTTATTTTAAGCGCACTTTATGTTCAGATAGGCTAATCAGAACTGGACCTACACTTTAAAGAGGGATATGAACCATTGAACAAAAAAAAGTGACACACTCGTTTGAGTTGAAGTCCAGCTTCGTGGCCGGAAGTACAGCTGAAGTAAGTGTTCGGAAAGCAACAGTGTAGTGTTGCTTACTATCAATCAATTTAACCATATGCAGGTTAAATTTACCTAAACATCACTCATATGGCACTTAGAATAGAGCTGTAAAATATGTATTTTGGATAATTAGCTGTTTGAGTTATTTCACAGTGCACGAGTAAGTGTTTGGATCAACCCTCTCTTCTAAATCTGTAATTTTGTAAATGTCAAGGAATATCATTTGATCCGGTTCCAGGAGTTATTACTAAAAATTTACAAAAATACTTTTAACTAAAATTATCGACCAAAATTGTAGTTACTGATTAATTCTGTTTGTTTCGGATAATAACAACTACAATCTGTGCATGTCTTGACATTACAATTTGGACCAGGCTTTCTTTCTTTCCCATCTGAAAATAACTCTTAAGGTTGCAAGCATTCATCGAGTGGGTCACTTGTAAATTATCTATCTATGTATAAAACGAGGAGAGTGACACATGAATGACGGAACATCTTAAAATACATCTGCTGATGTTCCTCACAACTTACTCATTTAATTTCAGTGGTTTTCTTTTTCAGAATATTAACGGTGTGTTTTATCACACAACAATTTTTAATTTTAGCACTTGTTTTAAATATTGAGGCTTAGCAGCAACTACTAAAAAATCTCAATTTCAAGTAGTCTCGAGTAACAGTCACGTTCTCTGAACGAGTAATAGCTTCAATACATATTTTCTTATTGGCACGCAAACAATAACCAAGTTTCAGGCTGCAATTGGTGTGACGAGAATAAAATACATTATGTAGCACCTATTTGGTAAGAAAAAACTATTTTGGAGACACGGGAACTCAAACCTAGGATTTCAGCTTACAAAGCTTGCCTTTAACCGACATGGCCACAAGCCACGGTGAAGAAACCAAGCTATTAGAGTAATTTATCCATAAGATTGCATCTTTTAGTGTCCAGCTCCAAATTTTTGATGTCGCTTCTCCCTAATTACATTAATTTGAAAGCAATACGCTTCATCAGATAGGGTTCAAATGCTATACACATTGCTGACAAAATTCAAGTGATGCTTGTGCATGAAAATTAATGAAGACTTTGGGAAATTGTGCTTTTGTGGAAGGTTCGTGTTTGCAACCCTAAATGATAACAGTTCTCTAGTTTCCGTCAATATAGCGGATTCTGCTACGTGACGACGAATCTCATTAACCAACAGCACATAATTTATTTTATTTTAAACTATTTATTTCAAAATGAAGAGTCATTACTCTGGAATCTACGGAGACATTCATTCATTTGGTAAGAATTTTACTAGTCACAATTCTATTTTTGTGCTCCATTACGAAACCAACGTGCACGTGTAAAATAAGTAAAGCCCGACAATTTTTATTTTACAAAAATTCCATTTACTGTTAAAGTTAAATGAGAAGACAACCATTGACTTACTTTTAATAGCCTGGCTGGACATAAACTCTTCTTCCTTTAGGATTTCTATTATTTTTCCCATGGCATATTCTGTGCCAACTTTGCGATTCTGTTTGCCAAAGTGTATGAGGAAGGGGTTTATTTATTCTTCAAGCCTTCTCCTGGACTAGGATAACATTATTTCCGAAAGTTTTTTTTTTTTTTTTGCATTCATTTTCAGGAATTGCAACAGCACTATTTCTGTCTTGCTTATTCTTATTGCAGTTTTTCCTTTTTGTTATTTAGTGTTGCTTTTCTTCCATTTTCGGCTACTCGCGACGATGAAGAACACCCAAGCTCAGGCCACATTCGAACCCGGGGTCCTCGCATTCTAACGAATTGTGATAACTACTTCATCACGAACATCAAAAACGCGGTTCTTTTTAAAATAAATTTCAGGAATATTTCACATTTACATTACATTGATTGCAGGTGTGGAAATCCCAGTTAATTAATATTTACGCTGCAATCTTTCCGTTAGCCCTTTTCTTTGAGTCTGAGAGACACAAAATTCCCTGCATATGGTTAAATTGATTGATAGTAAGCACCACTGCTGCTTTCCGAACACTTACTTCAGCTATACTTCGACTACGAAGCTGGACTTCAACTCAAACGAGCGTGCCACTTTTTGTGAACAGATGTGTACAATGTCCCACCACCAGGTATCGAACCTAGAATTCCTTTACCATGCAATGGAAGCATAACTCACATCTGTATCAAGATTTGTATCAAAGTGTGGACAGGGTTCAGTATATCAGCATATCAAAAACTGATACAGTACAACCATGATTAACTATAAGTCAGTCTTTCGTTGAATAAAAATGTAGTTGACAGTAGCCAATTACAGACAGCAGACACAGTTTATCCAGGCAACATTGTGGAATTAAAATATACAGGTCCCCTCGCATGGGAAAACGTAAAAACATATGTACTTAATGATAAGAAACTGGGATATGGATTGAATACAATGGTCTTGTTTCAGCATATAGTATCATGATCTGATGTGCAATGTGGTGATGTGAACCAAGTCCCAACATAGCTAAAGAATGCAAAAGTTCTCCTGACTACATTAGAGAACCAATCCCATTATAACAAACTAACTTAGTTTTAATTGTAATGTATACAAGGTGTTCAATTTCCATTGTTGAATTAGTTAAACATATGTAATTCAGTATAATACAAAACATAACACCTTGTGCGTCCAAGATTCCATGTTCCTAACAATTACCCTTGGTAATTTTGTTTCGTATATTTGCACGAAACAAAATATCAATTCCATGTGACCTATGGAAATATTCCCACACCCGAAGCAAAGTATAACCCCACACCCGAAGGAAAGTATAACAGTGAACATAATGACAAGGGTGGTGTAATATTAATGTGTATGATGAATACCCATGCTTGATTTATAGTGTTTTAGGAAACCACAATTTTACACTAGATAGTATTTCTGCCAAGTCTTTCAGTAGTGTTATTAGAAATTTAGTAATCTAAACTTTGAACTTTTCTCATATATAGTAATTTCCAAGTAGAAAATTAATAGAAATTAAAAAAATAATCACAATGGCTTACAAAATAATGGAAATATATTAAATATTAATTTAAAATATTGTACTTTAAAAGTTTAAAACTTTAGGATATAATTAATATCAGCCATAATTGTTGTATCAAACAATAAATACAATAGGTATAACGCTCAAATGGACTCCAATAATACATTTCTTAAAAACATTCTTAAAGAGTAGTATTGTACTGTTCTGTAAGGATAAATCCAAGAAATATATTTTTGAAGCTGCTTTCTTCTAATGAACTTTTAAATCTCATGCCCTTAGTTTGTTACATATAATATGAATAACTATTTCCGTAAAATCCCTGAGGATATAGCATATTTTTCTTGTCATACCAGAAATGGCATTATGTTTCTATAAAATAATCATACCCATTTAAATGGAAGGAAACAGTAAACATTTACCACACAAAATATTTTTTTTAACACTATTTTGCAACCTGGCTGCACATTCACTTTACATTCAAAGATGGGATTGGAAACTTGCAGTAGTGAAGTTAGACAAAGAATAACAATAATGGTACAGATGTTGGACAAAAATGAACTCTCACTAGCGTTTGGCTGTTTATTGTAGGAGTGGTGCTAGGTGGGATGAAGATACAGGGTGGTCACAATTAAAATAACCCTAATCAGAGCCCTCTTGAACCTGCTTGAAGCAATGGATTGTGCTGAAACTTGGTAGAGAGGATACGGAGACCATGGGGAAGTGATAACTGATGAAAAAAATATTTCCGATTTTCACCACAAGGTTGAAATGTGGTGCTGAAATCTGGTGCACAGTGAACAACAGCCTGGGAAACGCTTTGTGCGACCATTGATCACACTATCTTACACTTCCAAAGGGTTATTCACATGACCGGGGACACATTGAAATCTGTTGCATCGACATAAACTTAATTACTGGTTAGCGCCACATTTCCACCTGGTGGTGAAAATTTGATTAATTTTTTTCCCCCCCGACAGCATTCACTTCCTCATGAACTCTACAGCCTCTATACCAAGTTTCAGCACAATCCATTGCTTCGAGCAGACTCCAGAAGGCTCTGAATAGGACAACTTTAATTGGATTGAGTTGGTGTTTTAAGTTCACTTTATGCACAGTAAGTCTAATTGGGACTGGGCCTACAGTTTAAAGTGGGATCCGAACCACTATGTGCCTCAACCAGGTATCGAACCCGGGACCATAAAACATGTTGGAAATGTTCGAGAAGTATATGATTTGGATCAGAGGGATGATAAGTGAGAATTAGAGTGGTTACTGGGTGGCTATGTCAAGTAAGGAAATTATAGTTGCATGTATGACTGATTTGCATTTGCAAGAAGATATGTCAGTAACAGAGATAGTGCATGGATAACCACAATACTTAAAAAAACAATATTCTTTCTAATATGTATATGTGGATATATGAGAATTGTCACAAACATACCTCTTTTTCTTGTGCTCCGGTAGTGATTCCTGCCCACTATCGTCATTTGAGTCTGATGAAGATGAACAACAGCTGGATTCAGAGTCTGTTGAGCTGGAACTGGACCCACTGGAACTATCTGATGCTACACCTGTGCTAGTGCTTGTATCTATTTGTTCAGCTATTGCAGCCAACTCTCCTTCTTTCTCCTGGAGAAAAATAAGAGAATTTCAATACTAGCCTTAAACTAATCATAAAATAAAGATTAATTTTATAGGGATGCAAAAAAACAAAAACAACTTCACCTTGAGTGTTAATAACACGAAAACTGTTAGAGATATACAGATAGTATTTTATTATTAAAGACTCATTCACAGATATATATTTTTGTTTATTGGCCATAGAATACAGACATGACTAGGAACTTCATTTTTAATATTTGTTTATTATTCACACAGATACATAGAAGTTTGTTCATTTTCCTTCTTTCTTTCGTTTCTCCTCTCCTTCTTTAAGTTTGAAGTCCAATTTATGCCAAGATAGATTAATCGAGACTGGACCTATTTATTTTAGTGATATATTCAAATCACTATTTTGAATCAGGGATCCCTTGAGTACAAGGTGTTACTCAGCGGTGGCGCCAGGATTAATCAATCATCTAGGGGTGCTGAGGGGGGTGCGGAATGACATTTAGGGAGTGGAACATTGAAAATAAAGAAAACATGAAATATGCATGCATGTTTTAGTCCCTAAATCAAATACCAATCAACTCTTAGTAGGCATCTATGCTAATGAAACTGAAGAATACTAGCATCTTTCTTCATTTTTGCCTGATTTTAGCACAACAACAACGTTTGGAAATTTGAAAAGAACAGCTTGTTCAAGGGTGGCCAATGATATAGTATAAGGACGACTGGATGATTTTTTTTCCATGGAGAGGGTCGAGGTATATCCCACTCCCACAATAGTGTTGCTCACTCTCTCCAAAAAAAAATCCTCCAGTTTGAGGTTACCATGTTTGTGCAACGCTCTTTCAACGAACTATAACATTTCTTAGCAAATTTTTAGCCTCTCCGTAACAGTCTTTGAAAACGTCTGAAATGGCACATTTACTAGAACAAATAGAACGAATTAACAACGAAACTAGCGCCATGATACAACTCATGTTAAATAATTTCCTGAGAACGACCTGATGATACTTGAAAGCAACTGAAATTTTTGTTCCAATATGACTTGAAGAAAACAGGAAGAACAAGTAGGCGGACAAAAAAACGTGTATCAACAGTGCAAAGGAAAACAGAACAACTAACACTGACCTATACACATCTATCGAAAAACACAAACAGACTACTTGAAACACAAGAAGAAACCATCCATAACCACAATTCTGAAAAAATAAAGCCAAGGGCCGCTGATCTTTATAGACAGTATAGAAAAATAAATGCAGAAATCTCTTGGAGACTAGAATCAATGCTTGCCTGTTGTAAATAATAACAGCAGTCTCACTTCAGTACCTAACATTCGGCCCTCGATATGACGACATGACATAATGTGACACTGTAAGAGGTAATGTTTTCGGTAGAATATAGGTTTTGGACAGGGGGTGCGGAAGAAAATTAAAAGGGGCGCAAGCATCTCTTTGTGCCCCCTGGGCTGCCCCTGGTGTTACTTTACCACCATGCTACATCTTGTGTTCCTGTGATATATTAATTTTGAAGCCGCATTGACTTATTAGCATATGTTATGACATCTAGAGCAGATGTGTTATCATGTCACTGCATTCTTTACCCTTGAATGTTAGTGCAGATTACTGGCAGTAAACTTTTTAAAGTCTACTTTATACACAGAGAGGCTAATTGGGACTGGACCTAAAGTTTTAGGTGGAATCCGAATTACTATGTGCCCCCACTGAGTATCGAACCCAGAACCACTTGATTATAAGGCAATGTTGCACCATAAAGGAGACACTTCACTAAACTTGGACACAGGAAAAGCCCAACCCACTGATACCCTGTACTCCAAAAAATCCTAGACAGCAGACCCTGCCACACAACTTCCAAACCCAATAGACACAAACAACAGAGCAGGCAACACAGCCCAGCACTTGGCATTCTCCAGTGCCATGATACCATGTCCATCCCAGATAATTTTTATTTCACCTAGAAATTAATTTATGGTCCTGAACTGAACACAAATTTTCCCCATTACTTCACAAATCAACGAAGAGGAATACTCAAAAATAAACAGAGTGGTTCAAAGTTTGGTGATTGCCATAATGAAGTACATTAATATTTAACTGAGAAATGTGGTGCATAGTGATATTGTTGGAGCAACACAAAATGTAATCTAGGATGGGAACACTACCTTTAAAAATTTTGTCTGGAGATGAGTGTAATACATACCTTCACAAATATATAACAAAAAAGGAATATTCAATTACACATATGTGATTTCATAAGAACATGCAGTACAAATTTCTAATTATTTGTGCAATAATAATAATTTTCTGAAGTTAAATCACTCTTTCTGTAATCCTCCATTATGAAATCAGTGCATGTAACAAAATTCATACATAACTCATCAAACCATCTTGCATGAAGAAACATGCAAGTCAAACCTGCATGCAAATAGTGCTAATATACAATAATGCAAACATCTAATTGCAAGTTCAACTATTTCCTAAGATTAGCATTTCAATTCACTTCCGAAAAGCAGTTCATTCAAATTTCCATACCTTTAGGATTCTGTACCATTTCTTTGAAAGTTTTGGCCTTCCTCTCACCGTTTTATGCCACACTACAGGAAAATTTGTCCGGCTACAAAAGTTCTGTGTTACTGCAATCGTAACATCTAAATTAAGCACTACATGCCACCATCCACCAGGTACAAAGACAGTTTCTCCAGGCTTCTGCAATATTTCCAACTGGGGGGAAAAAAATACAGCATAAGAAGCAAAACAGTGGCAAATTTCCAAGTGCGGTTAAATTAAATCATACTGACTCCTACTAGTTGTCCAAATTAATTTAGCAAGGATTCAATTATTTACTGGTATTAAATTTTGAATGATGTTCTACACCAAACAACATCTCAATAACATACTATCTAGCATAAATAATTGGATAGTTCACCATGGGAAAAAATAATTTCATTACACAACAAAAAAAGAAGGCAACAATTACTTAATTACTTCTGGTGACACTTGCCATGATCATCTGCAAAACGTTTCAATATTACATTGAAATGGCATCAAAAATATGCTGAACCAGAAAAAGGAAAAAAATACTTACTGGTTTGCAGTCTGCAGGCCACGAAGGTTGTTGTGTACGAGGGTAGACCACTCTGAACCATGTGATCGCTTCATCTTGCTGTTTTCCTCCTTCTTCAGGGGTAACCTTAATCAGTTCCTTTGGCGTGTGGGTAGGGAAGAGGCACCATCTAAATCATAATAATTAGGGAATTTGATACATTAATTGGTGCGCTATGACTATCAGCCAATATAGGAATGTTATATATATATGTTATCAATCTGATACTTTCATAAATAGTCTGTTATTTAAAGCAAAATTCTGTTACTTCGTCATTTTTATGAATATATAGTTATCAATTCATGCAGCATGGTTTTGTAAAGTAAATTTTGAAATGCACTGCACTTTCATCTGAGGCAAAACCCATTATCACTTGATCACATGCATAATTAAAGAGGGAAAGTTCTTCATGAAAGAATTGCAATTTTATATTAGTATGCCATCAGCATAAACAAAATTTCCATATCTATCGATCCCTAAAAAAAATTTAAAAAAAATGAAATATTTCAGTTCAAAGAGAATCATATTTTTATCACAAGGTGTCCTCACAATTATGAAAATCTATTTCCTGGACCAAAAATAACTGACCGCAACTAGCTTCCTACAGTTTTTGTGATTCAAAAATGCAGGTTCAAGTACCCTAAATTAAATAAATTGGCTGGAAGACAAGAGCAACAGTGTTGGGGAATTAGGACACCAATTCCTGATGCCACATTTAAACAGGTTCCATTCTTCTGCTTGATTTAAATTTCCCAGACTAAAGAGAGAGCTGGTTTTCCATGACTTTTACCTCAACTTTCGACTTTTCCCTGAATTTCATGATTTCCTTCGTCAGCAGTACTTTTGATACCTAATTCTGATTTTATCAATATCCTCCTTCATCCGTTACTACATTGTTCATGTTTAGAGTTAATATCACATTTCATCCTTCTGTCAATGACTCCATATGCATAGCTTTGAACATTTTGATTGTTAAGAATGGAGTTTTCGCATCAAGAATTTTTCTCACTGAGCACAGAATACCAGACTTGTGATATTGAAACCGAAAGTTCTGTATTGATCGATTGATTTGGTTTGGTTTATTTTACTTTGCTTTTCTACCACCCTTGACTAATTGCGAAGATAAGAATGAGTGATGATTACATGAAATTGATGAAGGGACACTCACAAAGAAACACCCATTCCAGGTTTTGAACCCGGGACCCCGTCATCATAATGTGCTGTGATAACCACATAGCCATGGAGGTTGGTGGTTCTGTTTTGTTTCGAGTCCTGGGCAAGGGTGTTCCTTTGCATTCATCCCTTCATCAATTTCAGGTATTCAACATGTATGTTCGTTCTCTGCAATTAACATAAATCAAATACAAAAAAGGGACTTAAAATTAGAAAAAATATAAACACAATTTAGAACTACATAATTTGTATTCATCTCCAGATATTATTAGAATGATTAAATCAAGAAGACTTAGGTGGGCAGGCTATGTGGCACAAATGGGAGAGGGAAGAAGAGTTTACAGGAATCTTGTTTGGAAACCTGATGGTAAGAGACCAGTAGGAAGACCAAGACGAAGATGGAGGGATAACATTGAGATGGAAATCGGTAACGATGGAAAAGATTTGATTGATCTTGCCCAGGAGAGGGACAGATGGAAGGCTTGTGTTGCTGCAGCCATAAACCTTCGGGTTTGAGAAGACTAGAGAGTTAGTTAATAAAACACATGGATTTTGAATCTGAATATTCTATAATTACCTTTTATGACCTGATATCAGAGCATTCCAGGCACTTGTTCCTAAAGGATCAATATGAATCCCTGTCCCACTTCGGGCTGGTCCCATAACAAACCATCTGTAAGGAGGTCGACGTTCTTCACCTGCATATTTGAACAGGTCATCGCTAAAATATGCAGGAATTTCATAATCCTCAAGAAGCTTTTTTCGTCTAGGATGCTGCAAATTAAATTATATACAAGTTTAACAATGAATATCAATAACATAAAAAAGTATATATAACTTAAGGAATAACTTAAGCTTATTGTAGCACAATATAATTATTTTTGGAATATGAGAATTAACTCTAGTTTGCAACATATTAAGGAATTATTATATTTTGAATATCAAATGAAGGGCTCAGGTGTAAAACATGGTAAGTGACATTTTGGTAATTTTTGAGTTACAAAGTAAAATATGCCATCCTTCAATTTTCAAGTGAAATTGCCATGTCATGAAATTTGCATTGGACTCAGTGAAGCCTTGTGAAATGGGTAAACGCAACACGAAAACAATTTATCTACAGTATAGCTTCTATAGCCTGACAAGTTAAGTCCCGATATGCGCAGATCCCTGCGGAGCACTTCCTATTACGTCATCCTCCCCACCACTCTTCTACTCACTGGTCTGGCGTTGAGAGTACCAGTGGTGCCAACTCAGCAAAATTAAGCTAAAACAAATATGACGATTTTCATGGTACAGTGGCTCTCAGCGACAGACAAACCTGCAAACGAAACTGAAATCGATGCGGAGAATAGAGTGAAAGCATTGTGAACAATAAACAAAAGGAAATTGTACTTAAAAATTCAAAGTGTACCTTATGTGAAACAGTATGCGATTGACACGAAATTTAGAAACGCGGGGCACACCATAATACGACTTCCGCCTTACCACGCAGACTTAAATCCTATTGAACTTGTGTGGGGGGGGGGAAATCAAGGGAAAGGCAAGGGAATTCATTTCGGATTCACTGGACGCAAAGAAAGATTTGCTGGGAAAATTATTTAGTGAATATTCTGAACAGAAATGGATTAAATGTTGTGAACACGTGAAAAAAATTGAAGATTCTTACTTTGAAAGAGATGGACTTATGGACGAGCGTGTAGATGAACTGATAATTAGACTTGGTGAAGCCGATTCAGACACGGACACAGATTCATCGGTAGACACAGACTCGAATGAGTGGGAGAGTGAAACTGAAGGAGAACAGGAAAACATTTAGAAGGTGAGCTCAGTTCTATCGTTTATATATTTTTTATTTTTCTATCATTTTATTTGTTACATTTCTTATGCTGGTAAGAAATATCCCTAATATAACTTAATTCTTTTAAGGTTTAAAGGGAAAATATCAAAATGTATTTAGAATTTAGCGTAATCAATAGGTAGTGTAGGTGAGGGGATACTAATTCATGTCTGTCACATTCAAATTTCGTTGAAAATTCTCAGACGATTCTTCTCCCTCCAGGTTTGCAACACTGCGAACGAACGTCGCCGCAGACAATGGGGTGAGGAAATGTGATGCGAGGTGCGCAAACAATGGATTGCAGCGTCTTGTTTTTAAACTTGTCAAGTTATAATAACCTTCTTTCTTAACGAGTTCAAAAATGACCAAAATGTCATTATTTTTTCACTCAAGCCCTTCAAATAGAAACAATGCAAATGCCCTTAATACATAGTTAGTGTAGATGAAGAGGAAACAATATTCCACACATGCAAAATATCAATTTCAGCTCAATCTCATTTCCTTTGCTAACGATTTCAACAGCCCAATTCATTGGGTATAGTGTGACTAATACAAGTGCTTTTTCAAAATGAGCCCCCCCCCTCTTCTTATAGAACCACAACACGTGCCACAACAGTATTAAGACATCTTTGAACTTTCTTAACTACGGTAGTCCCTGGATATGTCACTACGATGTCTAGTGTGGGGTTGCCTAAACTACAGCCTGCCAAGGTGTCTCATGTTGAGCATCTTAATATTTATAATTCTCTTAATTTTATTTTCAGGTATTATCATCAGTGCAAGTACTTGTAAGTAATATAGCCTGGAACCAATCACTCAAATACTTAATGGTCATGTGCAAAAAAAGTGTATGTAGGCCCTGGTCTAGCATCATGCTTACAGATAATGAACTGAATGATTTACACCCTCCCCCCTCCTCAATCCTCCTTGTGGGGAGGCTTACTTCGCACTCCACTCTATCTTGTTATGATGGAGGGGAAAAGACGAAGCTTGGCATCTCAGAAATAGTCCTTCATTGGTGGGAATCGAACCAGAACTTTCATGGTTGTGGTTTGTGCTGATGCAGGGGAGAGTCAAGTTATTCTCAAATAAACTTTTGGGGTGTAAGGGATTACCTTCGCCGTAGGCACCCAAAGTCAACCTCACTTCCACGCAGAATTTCCCGGTAACTGCAATGTTGATTGCAGTATTCAATCCTCTGTGGAATTTGTGTTGAGTGCTGCCCACGTGTTCTTGCAATTGTCCCTTAATCAATTTCAATTCATCACCATTCATTCATCCTCATCTTCGTGATAGCCAAAAGTGACCGAAAAGCCAATCAAATGAACTTCCTTAAAACACCTTCATATTTCTCTAACACACATGTGTTCATCATGATAGCTCCCACTATAATGACAGGAGAAGACAGTCAATAGCACCCACTTGCTTCTGCCCAGTAATGTGCAGCATATCTTCTGTAGACCAAACATCCCATATTGGCTTGAGTTTGAGTTGGTTTTTTAAGTCCACTTTATGCACAGTAAGGCTAATCGGGACTGGACCTACAGTTTAAAGTGGAATCCGAACCACGTGTGCCTCCACCGGGTATCGAACCCGGGACCCCTTATCCCATATTGGCAGCATAAATGCTGATGGCATTGCTTCCCCTACATACTTCACCTCAACAATGTGAATACTGGAAATTTCTTTTCAGACTAAGTTTCCCCCCTTTGTTTTCGTATCTTACACAAAAATTTTCACCACGAGTTATTAAGTCAACAACAGCCATCCTAATAAACCTGGGAGAGTTACGAAACAATTACTATCAATGAAGAATAATTTTCAAATATATCAACACCACGATTTTGCAAATGATGTGAATTAGTTAAGGAAACCAAAGGACACACTACTTCATGATGTAAACACTGTGCATCAAAGGCAAAGTTTTTCTCTAGCAGGTCTTCAATTTTTAATTATTCTCCTTACCTGTTTACCCACAATCACCATATCAACATCTTGTAGCAGCATGTTATGAATGAATGCTAACAGAACTGTGGTCACCCAAAAAAACACATTATATGTTAATTAATAGTTCATATATAAGGGAGAAGGTCTAACACTTTGCTCCTCCAGTTCTACAATTTTAAAGTCAATTATTGATTGACTTGCTTCATTTTACTCCAACTTTTGTGCCACTTTTGGTTAATTAGTGAAGATGGAGATGAATGACGAAATTGATGAATGGACACTCACAAACATCCATGCCCAGGCCAGGATTCAAACCCGGGACCCCTGGCATCGTAGAACAGTTATTTTGGTTGCAGTCTGTTTCAAATTCACACACATATGTGTGTCTCCACAAGGAATTGAACCCGGGGCTCCTTGATTGTAAGGTGACAGTTGATTGATTGGTTTTCTACTTCGCTTTCCTTCCACTTTTGGCTAATCTCAAGGATGAGGATGGGTGATGATATCATGATGGGACACTCACAAAGAACACTCATGCAGGGATTTGAACCCTTGCCCTATGTAGCATGCCATGTAGTACAAGGTTGAGGGTATGAATAGTAACTACTAGAAGAAGAGTAGAAAATGAAAAGCACAATTCTAACTACAGGAATAAAGAAAAAAGATTGTTACATTCAGTTTGATCAAGTTCAACGCACATGATAACTTCACAGAGAAAGAGAGGGAAGGGGGATGGAGAAGAGGAACAATCTCCACCACCTAGCACAAAATTACTGGCCATACCAATGAATGCCTTGTCTTCAATTCACTGTGGCATACATTCCACCTCAACCTCTAGACTCAAACCACATTCAAAGAAAAAAGCACACTTTTCATTACAGGGGGGGAAACGATCTTCACTGACTTTCATGAACATCTCATTAAACCATTCTCCAAACGACTTTAAACCCAGCGGCACTGCAGCATCACCACGTTGAATCCACTCTTATCTACATACTCACCCAGTTTTAATACTTGTTGGTGACAAAGATACAACTGTCGAAGGTGAATTTTAAGCTACAATTATTAATGGAGTCCTATAACTACGAAAGTACCTCACCAAAACTGCTGTCAAATATATAAAGAGGACTATCGTCTTGTGATGTCATCATATACTGAATGTAATACTTCATTTTCATTTTCACACTGTAACCTTCGTTATCTTCTCCACATTTGAACTTTTGGTTTCGATACTTCTTGGCTAGTTTCTGAAACAAGACATAATAAAACTGAAGCTCACATCTGATGCAAAGTTCATACAATTCAACAAAAGATCAAACGAAACTATCGAACAGAAAAATAACTAATGCCAGTAAAATTGTCATTGTAAAGAGTCAAAAAGTAATATTTCAATAAATTGAAGAAATTCTTATACACTGTATCAGAGATGGACAAAAAATTTAATTCCAAAAATATTTTTTTCATATTTAGATTTTGCTTATGGAAATTTCCATTACCTTGTTTTAAATAACGAGTACAGCGTGTGTCTTTTAATGTTTGTGTGTTTTCTGTATCACATGCATCATTAAATAAGAATAATAAACATACCATTATAATTTTTTTGCATTATTCCTAGCAGAATTTATAATTTGCAGTGATATGGTAGAGTCAGCCATATACAGTGCAATCGAAAAGTCCCCGCACTCATACTTTGAAAATATGCTACGAGGTCAGTAGGCAACATGAGTTGGCAACGTTGTTAGTAGTGACTGGTATGACCTTGAAGAATGCGATAACGTCCCGGGAGAGCTGCACTGCTATTACAGTCAGTGGTGTGAGTCATTATTGTGCAGTTGGTCGACAATGCCTTTTAAGAGAGCGCAGCGAATCGCTTTGTTAGAAGCATATTTTGAGTGTAAGACATACAGAGGTTGTGTGGAGAAATGGAGACGTCTATTCCCTGATGATCCGGTGCCAGGAAAAAGTGCAGTGTATGATCTTGTTCGCCGATTTCGTGAAACAGAATAAGTGCATGATTGACAACGAAGTGGAAGACCCAAGGTCGTCACACACGAATTCCTAGAGAACGTGAGTCAGCGAATGGTGCAATCTCCAAGAAAATCTAGGCCGATCTTGTATTAATTAATTAATAAATTAAATGTCTTAAGATCACACTTCAAAATGTGTAGCTATATCTTAGTTGGATTCATGACTTTCTTAGATCATATTTTGCACAAAAAATGTGGCTACTGAGGAAAAAAGGAAGGTGCCAGAATTATTTTTAGTTTTCTCTACTCTTGCACTGTATCAATGTACTACTAACAACTCATATTCCAACAATGGTCACGCAAGTGTACTAAAAAATTAGGGGTTGGGGAATCAAGAATATTTCTTGTCACAGAATCTATGGGCTTCAAATATTTTCCATAGAAAATGTGTAGCCTAGACATGAAGCTTGTATGCATTTACATGTTCTACAACTGGTTCAGTTTGACACTATCTTTTCCTACCTACCCAGCCACTTTTGCTTTTGTCCATTTTTAAAATATCCCTAAAACTACAACACCAAAATAAATAATGTTGCATACATGAAAATAATTGTATCAGTTGCAATACATTTCAAGAGGCCACAGTACATCATAAAGAACATTTGATTACAAATTGGCAAATTTCTGCAATGTTTCATAATCATACATTTCCACTGTAGTACACACACAGAATCACATTCAACATTACATATAAAACCTATTCAATCAGATCAATCGTCATACACATGACATTATAAATTTCTGAACTATCTCATTTTCATTATCCACAAATTATTAGACAATAACAGCTAATCATATAAAAGGTTGAAAATACGTGTTTTGCATGAATACTCACATACTATTTTAAAAAACATATATAAATTTGATAAAGGCCTGAACAAATATAAGCACATAATTTATAATTTTCTAATATGCATAAACCAACTGGAATTTGTTAATGTATACAACAATATGAGTAATGAAAAATTAGAATGCTTAATGAATGAAATCTGTTGTTTTCTACTTCAACTTACCTCCAATGTCCACTTATGTCTTGCTTTCCAATGATCTTGAACTCCACATATTACAACAGGTTTATAAGGTTTTTCATATTGTTGAATGA
>NW_028143842.1:0-26942 GCF_977018435.1 Lepisma saccharinum
AAGCAACTTAATGATTCGGTATAATTTAACAATACAGGGAATTTATCCAATTTGTTTGAAATTTTGGCCTTGTAATCACGAATCTGCACTTAAAATTTGGCACTTATTTGGGAGCAGGTGAATCTACCAATTTCTAACATGCCTTTAACAGCAACTCTATAGAGAAAGCTGGGGAGCCGGAGCGGAGGCAGGGTCGCATTAGCGGTTGGGGGTGGTAGGTCAATTACCCCAGGGGCAGAGCCCGGAATCGGTGGGAAATTTGGAAATCAAGGGTGTAAAAATAAGAACTTAATTTAGATTATCTTGCTATTTCCAAGTGTGAGCACCAAATTTTAACTGCAGATTAGTGATTAGGGGGACAAAATTAGTGAGTATGCCGAATTTCAAACAAAATGGAGAAATTCCCGGTATTGTAAAGTCGCTCCAATTTCTTTATCCACCCACATCCATCATCTTCCATACTCCATTTCAATAATTGCATCACATTGATGATCTTTTCACTGCTTTCCGCCTCCATTCTGCTCCGATCAATGATCCCCAAATGAGAAAGTAACAATGCGGCAACGCTGTAGACACAGCAACAAGTATGCAACGAATACCGAACCTCACTTGTCAACATCAAATATGGCTACCACAGTAATGTATTGACAATCATACCGGTGTTAATTCCACATAATTCAGGAATTTCTATACGCGAGCGCCAAATTTTAAGTGCAGATTCGTGATTAGGAGACCCAAATTAGTAAGTATCCGAAATTTCAAACAAATAGGAGAAATTCCCTGTATTGTTAAATTATACGAAGAAATTAATGGGTTTTGGTGTTCTTCCGAAAGAAGGAAGTTATAAGTGTACAAGGGGCCACGTTCTTCAATTATATAAAGACAGTACGACAAATGACAAGTACAAATGGAAGTGCAGCACGAAGTTTAAGTGCAGGAAGAAGAAATCGACGGCGTGCAATTACTCTGTTTCAATACGAAAAGGAACTTTTTTCACAAGGTCGAAGTTGACCTTGTTGCAAATATGCATTTTTGTAAGGCTATGGGTTGCTAATTGTGCCTTGAATATCATATGCGAGGAGGCAGAAATATCAGAGAAAACAGGTGTTGATTGGGCATCGTTCTGTAGGGAAGTGGTAGAACATTACTTTTATAAGCAACGTAAAAGATTGGAGGTTTGGGGAAGATTGTAGAGATCGATGAATCTAAGTTCGGAAAAAGAAAATACCATCGTGAACATAGAGTGGAAGGACAATGGGTATTTGGAGGCATGGAAAGAGGAAGTGGGCGATGTTTTTTGGTGCCTGTAGGAAAAAGAGACACTGAAACTTTAATATCAGTTATTAAGGACTGGATTTTGCCCGGAACTACCATAATTTGGGACTGTTGGAAAGCATATGACCAGCTAAAGAATGAGGGTTACCAACACCTACAGGTTAACCACAGCATCAACTTCGTTGATGAAGCCACTGGAGCGCACACGAATACTACAGAGTCCACGTGGAGGAAAGCCAAAGTAACATTGAATGCATCTGGAACGAAGAAATTTTTTTTCGCTGGTTATCTTGCCAAATACATGTTTATGAAAAGGTGCCTTGAATTACGAATGGATCGGACTTTGGAATTTTTTAAACTTGCTGGAATTTTGTATAATCCAACAAGCTCGTAGGAGAATGGCGATAGTGACGATGACAGTGTGGAGGGAGAAGATGTTGTGGATTGCAGCTTCGAATAGAGGTAAGTTTGGCAACGGTCTGGTTCCTAGAGTGTTGTACGAATAGTTATACCAATTGCATGTAATCTGTGAATTGCATGGAGCGTTCATTTGCATGTGAGAAAATGCAGTCTTGAAAAGTGTGGATTACATGTTTCTTCCACGATTCATTGACGGTAAGGATAGGTTACGTTAGTTAGAATAACTGAAACATATGCAATTTGTTTGAAATTCGGTGTACTTACTAATTTTGGTCTGGTAATCATGACTGTGCAGTTAAAATTTGAAATCATGACAGTCCATATTTATGTTCATTATAATTGTGAACCATGGATGCTAGCCCCACACACCATTGGCACGTGGTTAGGTTAAGTTAGGAAACATAGTTAAATTTTAGGGTCGTGGTAGTATCAGGATTTAGAAATTTAGATGCTAGCCCCACGGACCATTG
The DNA here is from genome assembly GCF_977018435.1 of Lepisma saccharinum. Classification (NCBI taxonomy): domain Eukaryota; kingdom Metazoa; phylum Arthropoda; class Insecta; order Zygentoma; family Lepismatidae; genus Lepisma; species Lepisma saccharinum. The sequence goes on from NW_028143842.1 coordinate 2,166, forward strand.
GCGCTAGCCCCACGCACCATTGGCACGTGGTTAGGTTAGGTTAAGAAACATAGTTAAATTTTAGGGTCGTAGTAATATCAGGAATATATATATATATTTCGTTCTTTAAGTATTCGAAACGGAAAATCTTGCGATAAATAATGAGCAATTGTGCATTGTCGGTTGCGATGACTGGCCATCTTATTTTGCAAGTTTGACACGTGAGCGCCAAATTTTAACGGTAACAGTAGTATAAGTCGGAGACAGATTTCTTAAAATTTACAGGAGAAAAGACGAGAAAGTACTTACGAAATTGCGTTCTTGAGGACTTTCTGAAGTCGGGGAAATTGTTTTTTAGAATCGTGCAACATATTTTGCCTGTAAATAAGGTATTTTTTGTCAATCATGCATCTCCGTTGTACGATAGCTCGTGCCGCCATTTCCGTCGACTACGTCAATCAAATGTTCCGTGCGTTCGGTTATGTAACCCCCTCACAGTGTAGCAACCACGCGGAAGTTTGACAAGATGACGTGTGAGCTTTTTTTTTTTTTCAATGTAAGGTAAGACTCAAGTTTACGTCCTTTTCCTAAGGAATACGTGTCATATATCGTTGGAAAGCTTATTTTATAAGGAATTCAACAACGTAAATCCCAAAGTGAGCAAAAATTTCCTGAAGGAGTAAATCGAGAAAAACCGATGTTGTCCGGATATGCACAATTGAACGTAATGGGGAATTTTTTAGATGATGAAGCACATATTTAGGGGTGAAATGAGTGCTAATGGAACCTAACCTCGTAGGCATACCTCGACCCCGTGACTATCGTGAACAGAAAGTGTAAAAAGAAAAAGCTACTTACCCCAAGAGATGCTGGGTGCCGCACTACAATCGCACACCGCGAACGCAAAAAAGCAATCACCATGCAGATAAGGACGTAAAGTAGAGTCTAGCCTCAATTTTCGCTTAAAAACCTTTTGTGAATAGTTTGTGCAGCATTTATCGGTTCATAAGTTTGGAAACACTGCACATAACTTACGATACTGCATATCAGCAGACGATAGACAACGTGAGTCAAAATTTGCCAGCCGAATTAGCAACGACCAATAAATGATTATAATGTTAAAAATAACGCTTTTTTCATGGAAAAAAAAGTGATCTCCAGCTTGAAAAATCTTCCGCTATGCATATGAGGTAAGTAGCAATGATTTTTATTTGAAAACAAACGAGTTTAATGTGTCTCCGGCTTATACTACTGTTACCATTTTAACTGCAGATTCGTGATTAGGGGGCCAAAATGGTACTATTATCGTATGGGTGAAACACCTACGAATCATATATTTTGGACTTCTTTACATTGCTAACGTGTTGCGGAACATTTCTTAAGGCGAAATAATGCATTTCTAACTAAGATAATGTTTATTTTCTCTATTTACGAGTACTTACTGTTACTTGTTGTTTCGAATCTGTAACACATTATGGCCGTCATAGCACATACAGGTTTAGGGGGCGTTCTGAGAGTGTTTTGTCGATTTATGCAGTGGTGCAACCTCGTTCACCGGAAAATATCTACTTTCGTGCCCCTATTTGAAATTATGCTAGTACAGTGGGATCCATGAGTATTACCTTGCAAATCCATCATCATGTTCGTGCACTTTATTTGACCCAATAAGAGCTTCAAGAATTAAAAGAAAACTCAAAACAAGCTGTTGACAGCTTCTTCACCAGCATACATAAAAATCCATCGCTTAAAAACACATATAATGTAAGAGAAAAATTAATGAAAATAGTCATGGACAATTTGCACGGTAATACTCATGGATCCCACTGTACGTCGCATTTACGTGTAGAACTTGTAAAATAACCTTGCGATTTACCACGTTCATTGTCCGTACACAGCAATTCGGAACCATCTTTATTTCGCAATTCGGAAACATCTTTCTTTCGCAATTCGTTAATGCTCTTCCATTACGCACAACACTCTTGCAAACTTGAATATTGACGTCAGACGAGGAATGCCTACGTGGTTAGGTTAGGCCTGTTAGGTTAGGTTCCATTAGCATAAATACAAAGAAAAAATAATATTTTCGCTAAGAGACGCGTTACATTTGTATTGCCTAACATGAAAAAGGTTTCTCCTGTGACGTCAGAACACAATGTTGCTAGAGTGGTGTGCGATAAGTGACACCCATTCGGGTCGGAACCATCTTTCTTTCGAAATTTGTTAATGCTCTTCCTTTACGCACAACCATCTTGCAACCTTGAATATTGACGTCAGACGAGGAATGCCTACGTGGTTAGGTTAGGCCTGTTGGGTTAGGTTCCATTAGCATAGATACAAAGAAAAATTATTATTTTCGCTAAGAGACGCGTTAGCTTGTATTGCCTAACATGAAAAAGATCTTTCCTGTGACGTCAGAACACAATGTTGCTACAGTGTTGTGCGATAAGTGACACCCATTCGGGTCGGAACCATCTTTCTTTCGTAATTCGTTAATTCTCTTCCTTTACGCACAACAATCTTGCAACCTTGAATATTGACGTCAGACGAGGAATGCCTACGTGGTTAGGTTAGGCCTGTTAGGTTAGGTTCCATTAGCATAAATACAAAGAAAAATTGTAAAAACAGCTCTCTCCTGTGACGTCCGAACACAATGTTGCTACAATGTTGTGCGATAAGTGACACCCATTCGGGAAAAATGGCTTGTTCCGAACTCGACAGGTGGTTCTAGTGAAAACACGGCGAGGCTGAAACACTGGCTAAGGGGTTGCATCGCCTTAACACACGGAACATTGCACTCTCATGCAAAAAGCAAATGGCGGGAGCAGAAACAGTGTGTCGGACAGAGATTTTCGCAGAAAACAAAACGCATTCACATTAAAATGGATCAAATCTACATTCAGGAACTTCCAAAACGCTCAAGAAAATGTTTTCCGTAAGTACTTTCTCCTGTAAATTTGAAGGAATCTGTTTTACCCATACGATAATGTTACCGCCAAAATTAGTGAGTATGCCGAATTTCAAACAAAATGGAGAAATTCCCGGTATTGTAAAATAGCTCCTTTCCAGACGTGACCCCCGGTTTTGTACAACAGATTCGTGATTAGGAGGCCAAAATGAGTTAGTATACTGAAAAATATCAAAATTGGAGACTATCTCTACCAGGCTCGGATTCGAACCCGCAGCCACAGAGGTCGGTTGCCTGTATTTCATTATTTGGTAACACTTTACTATACCTGAGACAGATTTCTTCAAATTTACAGGAGAAAGTACTTACGCAAATCATTTTCTGTAGCGTTGTTGATGTTCGGGAATGTAATTTTGATTCATTTTAATGCGAATGCATGTGGTTTTGTACGAAAATCTATTTCCGACGCGCTATTGCTGCTGCCGCCATTTGCTTCCTCCATGAGAGCACAATACGCTCTCGTATTGTCCGTATATGCTAAATTGAACGAAAGGAGTGCTAATGGAACCAAACCTAACAGGCCTAACCTAACCTAGTAGGCATACCTCGTCCCCGTGATGGTTTGTGGGGCTACCGTGAATTTTTGGGCTAACGTCAATGGTTTTTCTGGCTCAAGGAACGATCAACGGTAAGCTATCGCCATGTTGTGTGTGGAAAGAAAGAGCAACAGTAAGTACTCGTAAATGTAAGAAATATACATTACCTTCCTAACAAATTCAATTATTTCACCTAAATAAGTGTTCCGGAATACAGAATAGTACGTTAGCAATGTAAAAAAGTGCGAAAGAAATGATTCCCAGGTGTCTCAAGGTATAGTAAAGTAGTACCCATTATTTTATTTTTTAAGTTGGCAAACCTAGGTCCGTGTGACCCCTAAAAGTGAATGATCATGCTGATTGAATTTTGACATCAATGTTGTCAAAACAGTACTGCACATTTATGTGCATTATTATTGACCTACTGCTACGATTTACACCACCGGAGATCACTACACTACTGCACATAATTTAACATTTGATAGCAAAATCCTCTGCTTTACATCGAACGTCGAGGATAAAATTTTAAGCCTGTACCTGACATATACACAATGATCTAAAGGTATATACATTTAGTTACTGGTGTGATACACAAGGACTTACTTTTCTGTGGTTACTTTGCAGATTCGGTCAGACACTCAACCGACTTGCATTCATTAACCGCACCTTCTGGGTTTTCCTTGTCGCACAGCAGTTTTGCTACGTTGTGTTCTGACGTCAGATGAGCTGTGTCTACGAGGTTAGGTTAGCCCTGTTAGGTTAGGTTCCATTAGCACAAATACAATGAAAAATTATTATTTAAGATAAGAGAACTAAACATAATTAGCCTAACCTAACAACGTAGGCATTTAGCCTAAAATTAAAAATTATTTTCTGTGACGTCAGAACACAAGGTTGCTCAAATGTTGTGTAATAAGTGAGGCGTTGTAGTATTGCTTCCAGTAGATCCCGTGCCGTAGACCGTCCACTCGGGAAAATCTCGACTCGATTTTCTCCCGAAATCCACGCAGCGTTGCCAAACCCTACATAAGGAAAACAAATATGCTAAATGCTGATAAATTGTGCTATTAGGTTTGGTTGATTTGCTTTATTTTTGGCCGAGTCTGCTGCCACGCACTTGTCAGCAGTAAGAATAAGCGTCAAATTTGCTCCTGCCACGTAATTCGTCTGCTAAAAGGATGTTACAAATCTTAAGAACAGATGAAGACGAGAAAAATGCGAGTTTATGATTAGTGGGAATGAATGTACATGTAATTTAGAAACTTTTTCTTTAGAAAGCATTTAGCGATATTATTTTAATGCTCACGGAACCTAACCTAACTACGAGAGCATTTAGGTTTATTATTAGAAGAATGCTAAAAGATCTAATCTTAAAACATTTATGTGAAAGGAATCTCTACAACTGCACAGTATGTGTTACCAGCGACGTAGCTAGGTTGATCAGTTCGGGGGGGGGGGGGGGCAAATCTGAAATTTGTTCCTATGTAAATATTTCCAGACAGTAAAGGTAAATAACTCTGTGTGTGTAATGTACACACACACACACACACACATACACACACACACACACACACATACACACACACACACATATATATATATATATATATATATATATATATATATATATATATATATATATAATATTATATTACATTATAATATTGCTACATATATAGTGCATTGGTATATTAAACTACTAAGAAGTGTATATAATATACGTATATGTGAATACTGGAGGTCAAATAAAAATTAGAGTTCAACAATTTTCAGGAAGCAAATCAATTTATGTAATTACTATTAAACTATTACTTTACAGTTTTCCTTAATGTATTTTACTTTCTGCTTGTCTCAATGACAACCTCTTCTTTTTTATCGAAACTATATCCCCTGTGGAAGTGCTAAACTGATAAATTATTCTGTGTAGGATCTTTCCTATTCATTCTGGAGGATACCGGGATTTTTTTTCACCTGTTCGAGCGGCTCCGGTGCCCACCCAGCGTCGTACGTATAAAGTGGGTACATGGAGGAAACTCTGGCAGGTAAACGAGGCCAGGGACGTGGTGCTGATTGATCACATCACGTCCACCTTCGGCCGTGATCAAGAAGGTGTGGAGCCCTAACTACACACCCCTATAAGCTTTCATGGCATAGCGAAAAGCACAGGGGAGCACATTACTTTACTTTTTTCATTATTTGGTATCCAGTACGTCATCATTAACAAATCATATTACATACACGCACACATATACACAGTTTTTTGGGGTAACAATTATAACTTGTTACTTATGAGAAACAGTAGATTCCAAAATACTTAGTGCCAAACAATAGAGCCTTTAATTGACATTAATGGCTTTTTTATTCATTTTCGAGGGGTGACGCTATTGTTAATTAATCTAGCGCCACGTGTCGTGGGTGGAGGAGGAGATGAGTCATCGATGACTCATGCACACGTGTGAGTTTGAAATTAATGGTTTTCCATTAGTGCAGAAAAGATACTATTATGTATTCCGTTTTCGGCCTAAGCTAACCTATTGTTGTATTTTATATGTGTGTTTCTGGCGGATATGAGTCATCGATGACTCATGCACACGTGTGAGTTTGAAATTAATGGTTTTCCATTAGTGCACAAAAGATACTATTATGTATTCCGTTTTCGGCCTAAGCTAACCTATTATCGTACTTTATATATGAGTTTCAGCCGGATATGAGTCATGGGTGCTTTATGCACACGTTGGAGTTTGGAATTAATAGTTTTTCCATTAATGTACAAAAGACACTTTCGGCCTATTCTAAGGCGTCACGTCCGGCCATTTTGGCGTCGGTGGTGAGTCATATTAGCTATAATTAAGGATCCGGATTTACCCGTATTCAACCGGTGTCGACGCGTTCGATCGGAGGTAGAAGATATTATAACACATGTTCGCTTTAAAGGCGAAGAAATTGAACGATGTAGTCTATATGAAAACGAAGTATGCGGGCAGAAGATATGTTATTAATATTAACCTGTTACGGAAGAACCTGTTATGAGTTTGCATTCTTCGCCACCCCAATCCGCGAGCGATCATTGATGCGCGTGGGGGAAGAAAGGTTCTCCATTGTTACGGCCCCCATCGTTCTTCTTCCGGAGTTGAATGGAAGTCTGGTCCCGCCAAAATTTTTACACGCGGGTATTGATTTTCTTTGAGGTTCCGATTTTAATTGGCAGAAGTAATATACGCGATGTTTTCTTTCGCCTTTCGTAACATTGCAAAGACTATTTGACCAAAACCGCAAGGAATTTGGCTGAACTAGGAACATTCAGTTCCAGTATCTACAGGTTAAAGTGGATGCGATCCGCTATTTGCCCTTATTTCTGGGTTGCGAACCACGGAGCTTTTGATTATTGGGTTATAAACATCAGGATTCACGTAAAATTGACCAGATGTTTTTACTGTTAGGGACAATATTGCGCATTTTTTGTGTATTTTTACTCAGAAAACGCTATTTGAACGATTCAAGCAAGAGTTCGCATGGCGATTTAGACACACAAACTGTGTTTCTTCAACTTTAGCTGAAGTTTAGGTTTATTTTTTACTCTAATATCACAATTTCATCTATTCAGGCAACATTTTTTATTAAATTTTGGACTGACAAAGACATTTTTTCAACTTTTAACTTGCTATTTTAAAAGTTTATTTCCATTTTTTACTCTAATATCACAATTTCATCTATTCTGGCAGGAGTGTTTATTCCAGTTTAGACTTGCAAAGATAATTTTTTCAACTTCTTTTATTAATTTTTCTATTTATTGCCTTTTGTATCTTATATTTTTTAATTTTTAACTTTGAGTTTTGTTCTTTATTTAAAAAAAATCTCTAATCACTAAGGAAGAAGTACTTTTAAGTAAAACTGTACACACAAACTTTATTATTACTATTATTAGTATTATTATTATTATTATTATTGTTGTTGTTTTTGTTTTGATGTAGTTGTTGAATCTTGTTGTTGTTGTTAGGGTTTATTGACTTCCACTACGCTATTTTTGGGCCTCCCCGATGGCGCAGTGGTAGCGTCTTCGCCTTGTAATCAAGGGGTCGCGGGTTCGATACCCGGCGGAGGCACAAGTGGTTCGGATCCCACTTTAAACTGTAGGTCCAGTCCCGATTAGCCTTACTGTGCATAAAGTGGACTTAAAACACCAAATCAACCAACCAACTACGCTATTTTTGGTTTACTTCGTAGGAAAGTTTGTTTATTTTAGAGTTTCCTTGATATTTTCTTACTGTTAGGGTAGGTAAAGTTTCCTAAATATATGAGTAGGGTTCCATATATTCTTGTTCTTGCATGTTTTTCATATGATGTGATCACCACAAAACTCCAAGTGCTTTTACTGCATGTTTCCATTTTTATTGAGGCTTAGTGATTCCTAGAGCCACTTTATGCATGAGAGAAAGCTTGAAAATTTCGATCTCAGATAACCATCAACCTTATGTCAGAGTATTTTCGAGTATATTTTAGACTTATTATGGGCCACTAGAATATCACGGCTTGCTTAATTTTTAAGTATGTTGCGCAGTTATTGTATTTTTGCTTTTGCTTACTAGATAAACTGTATGAAATGTTTAATATTTGTACTTTTTTTGCACTTATAAGAGGCCAAACTTTTACTGTAACTAAAATTATTATGTGTCTAAGGACTGAAACCCCTTTACCAAGAGTACTATAACTGAACGTTTATTAATATTGTTTCTTTCATCCCTTAAATATAACAATTTAACAATATAATGACAAATCACAGGACAAGTCGGTGTTAGCAGATGACTACGTGGCTCTTAAGTCCACCTGCCAAACTTTTCTTACCATGCTATTTACCCTTATAGTTTTTTATTCGGGGTACGTTTCAAGTATTACTGACTTTTTTGAGTGTTTGATTAACACCAGGAGTTATTTGTATCTGTTATGCTGTATTATTCGAGGCTTCTTTTTTTATTCTACAATCACTATACGCGTATGTCCCTAAGAACTAAATTCCACTGACTGAAGCTTAAAGCTTAGGCTCTACAGCATGTTGAATGGTTAAGCACTGGTCAATATGAATTTTACAGAGGCTAGTAGGAGGCATAGGAACACACGCCAGAGCCTTATTAGCGTGCAAGAAGCACTTTCAGGGAGTACTACGAGGAAACGAAGTTGATTTTTTGAGTGCTTTACCAGTTACACAGCCAATATTTGCTATTTCAAGTAACTACATGTACCAAAACATTTTACAGCCCAACACTAACTAGACTTCAATTTATACTTTATTAGGTGCTAAATGTAGCAAGAACACTGATTGTACATACTTTTGAGAATCCAACTATATCAGGATTTTTTCTATGCAAGTATATTTTTATTGATTATTAACTTTAACAGCCCAATCAGGAAGACGACAAAATTCACTAAACTTAGTACTATAGTGTAGGTGATTGCATGAAAAGTAGAAATTATAACAACCACAAGATTTCGCTTTTTTTTGCTTTTGTGACTAATCGTGACGCTGAGGATGAATGGATGGCCAAAAATCTTAAGGACTGTATGTATTTTACCACTACAGACGCCTATGTAGAAACACTAGAGTACTGTTAGCTTTCAAAATTGAGGTTATACTGTACTGTTTCTTAAATATTTTGTATTTGACACGTTACACTTATATCCATTTCAGGACAAATATTGCTTAAACTCTCAAATTTACTGTGTACAAGTTGAAATTTCTGCTATCTGAGGAATTAACAACCCTATTTTACAAACAAATGGTATTGTTTACACTTTATTTACTTCAATCTGAGACTAATATTTTACAGTAATTGAATCATTCAGCCCTAGTCAATACTTTACTGCTTCAGAAAGTTTGTTTTTAATCTAATAAGTATGCTATTTTGTGCTATTCTAACGCAAACGTTGTTTAATTCACTGGTTATAATGCAAACTTTTGCACAAATTCGATATATTCACCGCCTTCAAACCAAACAATTGTACTTATTTAGCGCATTTCATTTATATTTCTTGTAATTAACTTATGTTTCTTATAATTAACAAACTAAACTAATTACTTTGGCATGTTAAAAACATTATTTTTTACTATTTCCTATTCTATCAGGTTCTATATTGCTGTTTTTATCAATTTATGTAAGACCACACTCTGGTAAATACACATATATTCTCTTTTACACACACACACACACACACACACACACACACGTTTACACACTTATACGAACATCCATCTGACGTTTTTCAATATTTTGCTATGAAGTTTGCATCGACGCTATTCAAACAAGGGCAGGCAATGTAGTATTTATGAGTATTAGTAATCCCAAAGTGCTGTTTTTTGGTGTCCAAGTTCAGATGAGAGTCTGCTATGTGCCTTTTGCAGGGGATTGCATGTGAAGTGTATGCATATTGAGCATTATTGAGTGTGTATGCTTCCAAGATTTGCTGTTATTTTCCTATAATTCTGCGAGACTGTAGAGAGTAGGGGGTATCGAAAAAAGCAAATTTTTTATGATGCTTTTGGGGTAGAGCGGAAAAGTTGCCTCTATACATAAGTAACTTCTGTTCAAAATTTCACCACCCTAGGATAATGTCTTCTGTTCTGGCAAGGGACGTGAAATTTCAAAAATTTAGTAAAATCGGCAATTTTTTTTTTATTTTTGAAATTTGTTTCAAATTTCACAGCACTTTGCGGTAGTGTGCAAAAGTTGCACCTATGTATGGTTAATTACAGTGCAAAATTTGGCGCCCCACGGACAATATGTTCTGTTCTGGCAAGGAGCCTGAAATTACCCAAAAATCGACAAATACACTGTTTTTTCATTATTTAACTAACATTTATTAAACATAAACCAGAATTGTCATACACTCGCATACTATTAGATATAAGAATTAAGAAATAAGTATTCAAAATTAAAAGTACGAAAATGTGTGTTTTGTAGGTAATAATAATGTAAAATATGTGTCTTTAGGTTTTGTACTGTCTCTTGCACCTAAATTCAGGCATGGCCTTTCTCGATTTCAGAGTGAGAGTTCGGACATTGACAATGATCATTTAACAGGTCTTTACTTCGATGGCCGACGTGACAAAACATTGTGAACAGAAAAGGAGGATGATAAATACTACCAAAGAAAAATTATAGAGGAACACTATTCCTTGGTGAAACAACCAGGATCTAGCTACGTTGGTCATGTTACACCAGCTTCAGGATCAAGTCTGGCCATTGCTGAAAGTATTTACGACTATATCACAGCAGAAGTGCCCGGAGGTTTAAACCATATTCTTGTTCTAGGGTGTGATGGAACGGTCGTAAATACTGGAGTTCACAATGGGGTACTGCGTAGTCTTAAACTGAAGATCGGGATAGCTGTGCAATGGGCTGTTTGTCAACTACATTTCAACGAATTGCCTCTCCGCCACTTGTTCGAGTCCCTCGATGGTCCCACCTCCGGACCCAATTCCTACACTGGTTGCATTGGAAAATCTTTGAAGGCGTGTGAGCTGCTTCCAGTGGTAACATTTGAGCCAGTTAACTGCACCTTGCCATCAGATGATATATCCATTTGAGTAAGGACCAGAAGTATCTGAGGGATATTGCTCTCGCCGTTAGCTCAGGCATGTGTCCTCCAGGTCGTGCTAAGCGCGATCCAGGTCCCCTAAACATGTCCCGCTGGTTGACAACAGCCAACAGGATATTAAGACTGTATGTTTCCACCACGGAACCATCAGACAACTTACGTACCATAGTAAAGTTCGTTATCAGGGTGTATGTGCCATCTTGGTTCCGCATCAAAATCCATCATTCAATTAAGGATGGAGCTCGGCATCTTTACCATTTCATTCAGTCATCTAGATACTTGGATCAAGTTAACCGCAACGTCATCGACCCAGTGATTTCTCGGAATGCTTACTTCGCATCTCGAGAAAACATTCTGCTCGCGATGCTGACTGATAAGAGAACACATATCAGAGCCCTTGGCATTCGAAGAGTCATAAAAGCACGAGAATCATGTGAGACGGTTGGACACGTTGGGATTAGAAAGTTCGATATTCCAAAAATAAACTTCGAAGCAAACGACTATATCGAACTAATTGGCTGGTCGTCCAGCGAAGTAACTCCATCACCAATACTCGATGATGTGACTACAGAAGATTTGAAAAGTATGCTGAAAGAACCAATACCAATTGACTGGACTTTTACAAAGTTCCCATGCCACACACAAGCTGTGGAAAGAACAGTAAAATTGGTTACGGAGGCCTCAAAGAAAGTGTGTGGTCATAAAAAACGGGATGGATTTATTCGCTGCACTCTGAAATCGAGAAAGGCCATGCCTGAATTTAGGTGCAAGAGACAGTACAAAACCTAAAGACACATATTTTACATTATTATTATCTACAAAACACACATTTTCGTACTTTTCATTTTGAATACTTATTTCTTAATTCTTATATCTAATAGTATGCGAGTGTATGACAATTCTGGTTTATGTTTAATAAATGTTAGTTAAATAATGAAAAAACAGTGTATTTGTCGATTTTTGGGTAATTTCAGGCTCCTTGCCAGAACAGAACATATTGTCCGTGGGGCGCCAAATTTTGCACTGTAATTAACCATACATAGGTGCAACTTTTGCACACTACCGCAAAGTGCTGTGAAATTTGAAACAAATTTCAAAAATAAAAAAAAAATTGCTGATTTTACTAAATTTTTGAAATTTCACGTCCCTTGCCAGAACAGAAGACATTATCCTAGGGTGGTGAAATTTTGAACAGAAGTTACTTATGTATAGAGGCAACTTTTCCGCTCTACCCCAAAAGCATCATAAAAAATTTGCTTTTTTCGATCCCCCCTAGTAGAGAGTTCTCTCTTTTCAAGCAGTTTTCTTTCATTGATTGGATACTTTTTGGGAACTTAGCAGTTTTTTATGTTATGAAGCAGATTGTTGTAGAATATTTTGCATGGTCTTTTGTGATATTGAGTGGCTGTTGTAATGGTAGTAAGTATCAACTAACATATTTATTTTAACAACATTAACAAAATTGAACTTCGTAGATCAATAAGACAATAGCGATTATTCTAAGTACTGCAACTTGACCGAAAATAGGAAACCTACACAAGAACATCAACACAAGAACACCGGTTGAATACGGGTAAATCCGGATCCTTAATTATAGCTAATATGACTCACCACCGACGCCAAAATGGCCGGACGTGACGCCTTAGAATAGGCCGAAAGTGTTTTTTTATACATTAATGGAAAAACCATTAATTCCAAACTCCAACGTGTGCATAAAGCACCCATGACTCATATCCGGCTGAAACTCATATATAAAGTACGATAATAGGTTAGCTTAGGCCGAAAACGGAATACATAATAGTATCTTTTGTGCACTAATGGAAAACCATTAATTTCAAACTCACACGTGTGCATGAGTCATCGATGACTCATATCCGCCAGAAACACACATATAAAATACAACAATAGGTTAGCTTAGGCCGAAAACGGAATACATAATAGTATCTTTTCTGCACTAATGGAAAACCATTAATTTCAAACTCACACGTGTGCATGAGTCATCGATGACTCATCTCCTCCTCCACCCACGACACGTGGCGCTAGATTAATTAACAATAGCGTCACCCCTCGAAAATGAATAAAAAAGCCATTAATGTCAATTAAAGGCTCTATTGTTTGGCACTAAGTATTTTGGAATCTACTAGAAACGCTTATATTGAAAGCGAAGCGAACAAGAAAAATATTACTAATTTCATACCTTTCATTCTTTCAAACAGGCAATAACAAATACTTTCACGAGTCATCATGTAAGTAAACTGCTACATTTTCTTCGTCCTCTTGCATCTGCCCCTCCTCCCTCCCCAAGCCCTCCTACCTCCTCATTAAAGTTATTGCTTGCTCGATGGCAACGAGGTCATTGGACTGTTCTGGTACTTGGCACCCTGGATAGAAGCAAAATCTAGCAGAATGAATCGAAAACAAAGGTTTACTGGGGAAGGGAAAATTTAACCCTATTTGCGTATTGCCTTACAGAGACGGTGCACTGAAACCAGTGGCGTACGCAAGGGGGGGTTACGAGGTTTAACCCCCCTTGAGCTTTTGAAATATTATGAAAAATGCTGTGGAAAAAAATAAATGGCCAATTTTTCACAGTCAAAGATCTGGGACAATAATATTACTATTACTACTTCTACTACTACTACTAATAATAATAATTTGAATTATTGCCCGACCCTGTGGCCGAGTGGTTAGCACATCGCGCTGCGACGCCAAGGGTCCCGGGTTCGAATCCCGGTCGGGTATGGTTGTTTGTGAATGTCCATTTTCATCAATTTCATCATTTCATCACTCATCCCCCATCTTCGCAAATTAGCCAAGAGGCACAAAACGCGAAGTAAAATAAACCAAATCAATCAATCAATCAATCAATTTGAATTATTATTTCCATGCAGCATGGAGAAAAGCACAGCATTCCAAACACACGCGTCTTTCAGAGATGCCTTGAAAATAAACACGAGTTTATGAGGTTAGGTTAGGGTAACTATGATTTAAAAGAGAAAAAAAGTTGTTTTGTATCTCAGTTCCAACAATGTTCAATACACTGCCATACGCAGGATTTTTTTTTCGGGAGGGGCTGGAATAGTAAATGTGGATAGCACATGGCTTCGTTTTGGAGGCAGGATGCATAATAAAATATTTCGTATTTTTGGAGCTTTTCAGTCTATTAAAATTGTATTCAAAGACAAAAAAGGTAATCGGGATTCACTTTAAAAGAGGTTTCGCATTTCAAATTTTGATTTTTTTAACGGATATTTATTTGAAAATTCACCAATTCGCCTTCCCATTGTATTGTTTTCCGCAGCACGTTTGAATGTCTCTTTAAAATGTGTCACCTTGTTGACTAGACTATTATTCAAACGACAATAAGCTTAACTATTGTAAAATGTTTTGTTGGTAAGAACAGGGAGACAATCCAGATGTGAATTATCAGGGACATTTGTGCGGGGAAGAAGCCGGAAAAATTCCAACCAATTTCGGGAATCGAATCCGGATCTCCCGCGTGATTGTCACCTGTCAAACGCTCTACCAACCAGATCACCGCAGCGCGGCGCGGGGGTGTTTTTTATTCCGCGAGATGTTTTAACCAAGTGGTTGAGGGTTCGATTCCCAATGTTGGTGAAAATTGGATATTCAATTGTATTTGTTTAAAAGTTCCGATTAGCTTTTTGTGCACAAAGAGAAAATGAACTAATTGGAAATAGGATGTTTATGCTGTAATGAAAAGGTCCCCGGGTTCGATTCACAATGTCAAATTGGCTGATAATGATGTTGTTTTTAAAATAAAAAAAAGAAGTGTGAATAAATTAGAATCTGTTGTTTTGCCGTGTGAGGCCCCAGTAACGATTATCTTAAATGCATAAAGAGTAGGTAAAATAAGCAAGATGGCCGTCACTATTGTTTTGTGATCAAAGAGGAGTCACAGGTTCGATTCAATCAAAGGAGGCAACATTCTATGTTTCAATTCCATGTAAAAGTCTAAAGTTATGTTTCGATTAACCTCAATGCATAAAGAGGAATTAAACAAAAACAAGCAAAATGGCGACAGATGTGATAAAATAAAAATTGAATTAGTTTTTTTTATAGTGACAAGAAAAAATAGCGAATCACTGTTAGAAATAGAATGAAAATAAAGATACTTGCCTTTGAGTGTCCAGCGCTGTGCAGAAAAGCTCTCATGCTTTATCTCCGACAAGTCCACAATACACAATTTTTTTTTATTGTATAGTTAATTATTAATGTTATTATTAACACAGATTCTTACCAGTGTGAAGAAAAGCTCTCATGCTTTATCTCCGACAAGTCCACAATACACACTTTGTCATTATATAGTTAATTATTAATGTTGTTATTAACACCGATTTTTACCAGTGTGAAGAAAAGCTCTCATGCTTTATCTTCGACAAGTCCACAATACACATTTTTTCATTATATAGTTAATTATTAATGTTGTTATTAACGATTGTTACCAGTAAAAATATAAACCATGACGATTTTTAAAGGGGTGATAAATGAAAAAAAGCCAAGACATATATTTTATCCCTGTTTATTACCAATATTTACAAAATTCAAAAGAGCCGCACACACACACACACACATACATATGTAAAATGTTTATATTGTGTCACCAGTTTATCAGCATGTTATTTAACAAGTTTTTATTCTTCAAGTTTGTTCACTCACCCACATAAGGAATTGTGTCACTATCATATCCATTTTCTGCTGCAACCACTGAATTAAAATGTTTCACTATTTTTTCCACAAGCATGTTCTCGCAAAAAAGAAACACTTCTTTGGAAAGTCTTTTTCCGTCGATGTTTTGTATAGACAAAGGCTCAGGTTTTGTACATCCATGTAGATGGGAAAGCACAAACTTCTCCTTATTACATGCATGGACAGGGGAAATATCTGTGCGACCGAAACATTGTTCGCGAAGGTCGAGAATGCAAGATTCCACACAGTTTCCAAAATATGATTTCAGATACGGCGACACTGTTTCACACATAACTTTCGCATGCTCGATGCACACAAATATCTTCATAAAGTTCCACCACGAACTTTCTGCGATGAACACTATCTCCAGGGAACCGTAAGCTGGTTTTTTCCTTATAATGATCTGACGACGATTGTACAGTGTGGTTATCAGCAATTCATGTTGCTCACTTAGTGGGTAGGAAACACGAGGCTGCTCACCTGGAATAGCGATGTAATTGTCGATTACTGGAAACAATTCCTGAAGAGCGTGCCACTCCTGCAACTGTAGTTCAACACCGGCCGCCCCGCTTCTGTGTAGCCTGACCACAGGTTGGAAATCCAGATGAGAGGAAAGTCCGATTGAGATAACCTTTGTTTTCGAAGCATTCAAATAGTAGACGTGATCAAATAATATCGACTGGCGTATAAGACTAGTTACTTGTTTTTGTTCTTCAGGTAAATGCTGATCGCTCTCTTTCTGAAGAACCCCCTTGAAATTAGTGTACGGTTGAAATCTTTTTTTCAGCGGCATCGAAATAGAGGATTCCATGACTAAGAACTGCGAGATACTGCATGTCGCAGCGTGCAGATATACATTTGAAGAAATGCGTGGGTGTGTTTTTGAGACGCATGCGCGCGTAGCAAACCAAGCATGTGCTGGACAAAAAAGGTGGAGGGGGCGGGGCGTTACAAAGATCAATGGTGAGAGAAAAATCAGCAGAATATCATAAACGTCATATTGAGGAAATATTGGATAACAAATATTAATTAATTTAATTAAAGCATCAACCGCATTGTCGATCTGAAATTAGGTTTATAGACAGGGGGCAAAATGGAAAATATCGACGATGTTCTAGTATTGGATTGTTTCTGTATTTCCATCGGTATAATCCTCCACCACATTTGAAGCATACTGTTTTATCCTCTTTTTGAATGTAAAATAATCCTGCTTCGGACAGAGCTTCTACAAACGGGAATTCTTTTGATTGCCAGTTTCTGAAAGAGGACAATCTAGCATTGAAAGATCCCATCTCTGGATATTGCGTCATTGTTCTGTAAAGACACAAAACAAGATAAAGATTATAAGTAAGCTGTTGTAAACTGTAACGCTACAAAATTATTAATATACTATTAGGACTATATGTAACTTGTATAAAATTTCAAACAGTATTTACTGTCAATATTTTCTAGTATACGTACCGAGTATTATAAATTTAATTTAGAGTCAGCAAATAAGTTGTTATAATATTGTCGTTTTTTATCGGTACTGGGAATAAAATTTGAAATTTATGCATGGGTTTACCAGAGGCTCTATGGAATAAATACAGAAAACAGTAATGCCCACAGTACACAGACCCGTAACTTTGTATCTGATGAGTGTTGTACGTATAGAATTTAGAGTTACTTTCCAAAAATCGCAAATGGTTATGCACATGTGGAGGTTTTCCGTAACTATCAAAAAATTCCCCCCGGGAGTTACTGTCTATGTAAATTGCTACCCAGTGCTTCCCGGGGCTATCTTTGGGGTCTGTATTTACAATCAACGCTGCTGGTAGTTCCACATGTACAGGTAATTCATTAGCTGCGAAAACCCCAACATGATGATTGTCAAAGGCTCTATTTGATATTAACCCGTGAAGCAAATTTAAAGTCGACAGCATTGCTGGACACTAAATAGTAATATTGTGCAACTCACCTTTTTATACTTCAAAGTAGACGGTACACGTCACAGTAGATTCGAGAACCAATTTGATCTGTGCCACCAAGCTGTTTATCGTTGTTGAAACAATGGAGAGCTATCTAACACAACGCTGATGCTCGGAATATGTAGGTGGGGTTTACAAATGCGCATGCGTACAATGCTATCTGGCATTTGTTGTGCTGTTGTAAAATGAATTTTGTACTATAAGAAAATTGTCTGTATCTGTGTGTGTGTGTGTATATATATATATATATATATATATATATACAGACACACACGCATATTTATTTATTGATGAAGTGTATATATATATATATATAATACAATACAATATAATATATATATATATGTAATTTGAAGATACAACATATCAGTAAAATCTAACAACTAGAAAAATATTCATAACATTCGACTTTTATATTATATGTAATTTAAAACATTCTTCACAGTTTGAGAAATGGAGTGCTTGTGGAAACACCCGTTCTCTGCAATATTGGCTGGTCCATCAGGATGTGGAAAGACATATTTTGTGAAGCATTTTCTCCAGTGTTTACCCCAAATGGTAAATGTAAAATTCAACAATATTTTGGTGTGCTACGGGGAATGGCAATCTGCATACAATGATTTCCCTGGTTTTGTACAATTTCGGGAAGGAATGCCTAATATTGACCAATTTGTGCCAAATTCTGGACCTCATCTTATTATTATCGATGATCAGATGAGGGAATGCGATCAAAGAGTCACAGATTTATTTACAAAAGGGTGTCATCATCGTGATATTAGTCTTTTCTTTATCACTCAAAATCTATTCCATCAGGGAAAAGGGAATAGGGATATATCTTTAAATAGTCATTATATTGTATGCTTCAAAAATCCAAGAGACAGAGCCCAAATTAATTATTTATCTAGACAAGTATACCCGGAGAATCCAAATTTTATAAAAGATGCATATTACAATGCCACCGCTGAACCCCATGGATATTTGCTGTTTGATCTGAAGCAGAACACTCCGGAAGAAGTACGTTTTCGGTCGCGGATATTTCCCGACGATGATATCAATAATGTATATATTCCTACAAAAAAAGCAAGCATAATCACTAGTCGTTTATTCTGTCATCATGGCTCCAAGAGTGAAACACGCTAAAGTGCTCCAAGTTTTGTCGGATGCTAAACCAGCTCTTCGCACAGCGATATTACAAGCTGCTGATTCTTCCTTAGTTAATTCAATCTGTGAGTGTTGTTACAATGTTCTAAAACGGAATGTTCCTCTTTCAACACCTCAGAAAACAAGATTGAGCCGGTACAAGAAGGTGATACGTAATCTCTCTGCCAAAGGACACTCTACAAAGCAGAAGAAACAGATACTAGTGCAACACGGAGGATTTCTACCTGCGTTATTAGCCCCTTTAATAGGAGGTGTGTTATCAAGTTTATTTAAGTGAAAAAAATCTGAACATGGAGCATGTCAAAAAAATGGTTATAATACCTCAAGAATTTATGGATAACATGAGACATCCTGTTATGTCTGCACCGTCTACATCCTTATCGCAATTGGATCAGGATATGCAAGTAATTTTGAATCTCAAAGGTCTTTCGGATGATGAAAAATGGAATCTTTTCAGTATTGTGCTCCAAAAATTTCTGTCTATTACTCGAAAACAAAGAGAACCTGTGTCGCTACCGATTACAGAATCTACTGAGAAGTTGACTGATATGAAAGAAGAAATTCTAGCTGCTACACCCAGCATGTATCGTAGAAAAGCCGAACTGTTGTATGAACGTCTTTTACATAATAGTAATATTGATTGGGATAAATATGGGGCAGTTTTTATTAACAATAATAAAATTGAAGGCTCAAAAGTAGTGTAAGTGTATTGTTTCTAAGTCATACTTGGTACGAGTGCATTTGTAGCCTCTTTTTTTTATCAATCGAATATCAGTTTTTGACATATTTTGACAATTTGTTGTCGATGTTTTAGCGTTTAGCGATGTTTTAGTGAAATTTCCCTTTTTTCCCACCTCATACTTTGTACGAGTGCATTTGTAGCCTCTTTTTTTATCAATCGAATATCAGTTTTTGACATATTTTGACAATTTTTTGTCGATGTTTTAGCGTTTAGCGATGTTTTAGTAAAATTTCCCTTTTTTTCCCACCTCACACTTGTAGGTATATCACGATCTTACGTGATATAACTTAACCTATCCTTTTTTATTACGTGCTAAACTACACGAGAGCCTCTACATGCTTTGACCTACTTTAGAGTAGTGCAGGTGCACCGGTTGACCAACATTAATTGGGGTTCAAAAATACCTCAAAAACTCACTTTCTCTCCACGTTCCGCGCCTCATTTATTGCGCTGACGATGTTTCACAGCGAAGAAAACAGCACCAAAACATCAAAAACTCACTTTACTCATTTGGGGATCACCAAAACCTCAAAAAAAAACTCGCGTTCTCTCCACGTTCCGCGCCTCATTTATTGCGCTGACGATGTTTCACAGCGATGAAAACAGCATCAAAAAACTTTAAAAAAAAACTCATTTTCTTTCCACGTTCCGCGCCTCATTTATTGCGCTGACACAGCGTGATGAGTAAATTCACTTTTTCATCTTTGAAGGATGAATGCACCTTATCATAAATTTTTTCCAAGTCCGGGACCAATGTTTATATATCGTGACCTTTTGTAAACCTCTCTCTGTCGCACACACACATATGCGCGCGTGCCTGTATTGTGTGATGCAAGCAAACAAACAAAAATAATAATTGTTTTTTTTTTTTAGTAGACCCAAATGGAGAGAGTTCACCAACCGAAAGTGAGGCTCGGTGAGGCTCGCCTTAATGGTTTTTTCTTGTAAGGCATAAGCCTCATTTTCTCGCAGTGTTGCCAACACCTCACTCGATCACGATCTTACGTGATATAACTTAACCTATCTTACGATTTTTTTTACGATCTTCAGTGATATAACTTAACCTATCATTTATTCTTTTTATTTGCACACCGAACTGTAGTAGACCCAAATGGAGAGAGAGTTCACCAACCGAAAGTGGGGCTCGACTTAATGGTTTGCTCTTGTAAGACACAAGCCTTATTTTCTCGCAATGTTGCCAACATCTTATTCGATCACGATCTTACGTGATATAACTTAACCTATCTTACGATTTTTTTTTTACGATCTTCAGTGACCTATTATTTTTTTTTATTTGCACACCGAACTAACTTACATTATATTTTATATAACCTTGTTGATTTTTTTTAGTATGTGGCAATTTTTTTATGAATTTTAAAACTGTTCCGTCACCCTCTCGTTCTTCACGTCGTACGCGAAGGACTTCTCTGCGATCAGGATGACGCTGCATAGAGTATCGGCAGGCAGCGCGTCGTGGAACTCGCAGACGATCTTGATGTTGGTTCGATCGTTGACCACCACCTGCTTCCGCTTCGTGGTATTGATGACGAACATAGGCCTGTGGGTTTTGAATTCGCTGGGTGTGTAGTACATGTCCACGTTTCCCTCTGTTACCCTTTTGTAAGAGGTGTAAGCTTCGTAAAGTTTGAGGTAATCGTCTTTGGTCATGTCGAGGTTGTAATTCTCGCGCGGGAACACTTCGTTCCTACCGTTCTTGAGATAAACGTTCTTGATCTTGCAGTCGTCGAACTTGCTGGAATCTTTTTCCTGATTGTTATCGCGTCCGTTCTGAAAGAGTACAATGACGAAATCTGGCATGTCGAACTGTATGTTGTTGAACTGAGTCGTCACGTCGAATTCCATGTGACTTCCCGACGCTATCTTCTGCACGCACTGGTAACCGTGAAAGTGAATCGGTACCTGCGGACTTTTCAATATCTCGGCTTTGTATTTGAGGGCGTAGTTCGTCTCGTATTCCACCACCGGCATTCTCAATTCCATGCTCCGGATGACGCACTTGGCTGCTTCGGGTAAAGTGTTGGCTATCGGCGTGCCGTCCGCGTTCAAGTTGGTGTATCGCATCAGTGCGTCGTTGTCGTTGGCCGCTCTTCGAAACGTGATCCTCAGTCCTCCCTTCCACATGATCTCCTTGTAGTCCGAGAAGAATCCCGGAAGCAGACGCATGGGAAAGAGCACCGTGTGACTTCTCGTCGATATTTTGGTCCCGGCTTCGAACCCTCCCGCTTGGTAGTACGCTGTGTCCGATTTGGATAATTTCAATGTTCCCACTGCCGTCGACGTGATGCCTGGATAATCTATTCTGTCGATGACGGTGTTGTGTTTCCTCACCTCCACCTGCGAGAACAGGTGAGGCACGAAGTTGTCCACGAGTATCAAATTTCCTGCTGCGGGAAACGCGTCTCCGCTTTCTTTCTTCACCACGTCGAATTGAAGGTAAAGGTCCGCTCTGTGAGGATTTCCGAATATAGGTTCTATTCATACTTTACTCACGTATAGGTGTACATGATGAATCCGCAAATAGATTTGTCCTAAGTCTTATCGTTTCCAAGATAACCCCACTTCCGGTCGCTATTTTGGATTTCCGAATATAGGTTCTATTCATATTTTACTCACGTATAGGTGTACATGATGAATCCCCAAACAGATTTTTCCTAAGTCTTACCGTTTCCAAGATAACCCCACTTCCGGTCGCCATTTTCAATTTCCGAACATAGGTTATATTCATACTTTTTCTCACGTATAGGTGTACGTGATGAATCCGCAAACAGATTTTTCCCAAGTCTTACCGTTTCCAAGATAACCCCACTTCCGGTCGCCATTTTTAATTTCCGAACATAGGTTATATTCATACTTTTTCTCACGTATAGGTGTACATGATGAATCCGCAAACAAATTTTTCCCAAGTCTTACCGTTTCCAAGATAACCCCACTTCCGGTCGCCATTTTGGATTTCCGAACATAGATTCTATTCATACTTTTTCTCACGTATAGGTGTACATACTTTTTCTCACGTATAGGTGTACATGATGAATCAGCAAACATATTTTTCCCAAGTCATGAATTGGAGGGTTCTATGACCCTGTTTGTCAAAAATTCGAGATATTTGCAATTTAAGATTTTTTAACGCTGGACTTGGAAAATTTTCGATTGATGAAAAATTGGTTCCATGACGACCTATGCCAATTTTGGTATTGGAGGACAGAGGACACCGAGACTCGACCGACACACTAGACCCGATCTTTCTACGACTATTCATTCAAAAGTTACGAGTGATCAAAGTTTTGGGCGGGGGGGTGGGCTAACTTCTTACCCTTTGACCCCAGGACCACCAAAACTTGGCATACGTATTCTACACCTCCAAAATCGACAGGGGTCATCTAACGATGCCGTATGGGGGTGTTTTTCGATATATTTTTTCGATAACTCTTACCATTTTCGAGATATTTGCAAATTTAAGATTTTTTAACACAGGACTTGGAAAATTTTCGGAACATTTTTTTTTTTTTGTTCCATGACAACCTACGCCAATTTTGTTATGAGAGGACAGAGGACACCGAGACGATGCTAACGCAAGAAATCCCAGCTCTCTATGATCATTTTTTCGAAAGTTACGAGTGATCAAAAACATTTTTGGCAATTGGCCCACCCTTGACCTCCAAGAACCTCCGAAAACTTGGTACACGTACTCTGCATCACCAAACTCGACAAGAGGGTCAACGGGAAGGATATTCGCGCTATCTCTTACTGTTTTCGAGACATTTTGCAATTTAACGCTGGACTTGGAAAATTTTCGACAGATGGGGGTCAAATTTGGTTCCATGACGACCTATGTTTATTTTGGTATGGGTGGACAGAGGACACCGAGACTCGACCGACGCACTAAACCCGACCTTTCTACGACTATTTGTTCAAATGTTACGAGTGATCAAAGTTTTGGGCGGGGGGTGTGCTAACTTCTTACCCCTTGACCCCAGGACCACCAAACTTTGGTATACGTATTCTATACCTCCAAAATCGACAGGGGGTATCTAACGATACCGGATGGGGGTGTTTTTCGATATATTTTTTCGATAACTCTTACCATTTTCGAGATATTTGCAATTTAAGATTTTTTTAACGCTGTGGACTGAAAATTTTCGATTGATGAAAAATTTGGTTCCATGACGACCTATGTTTATTTTGGTATGGGAGGACAGAGGACACCGAGACTTGACCGACACACTAAACTCGACCTCTCTACGCGTACTGTACGTCACCAAAAAAAAAATCGACAAGGGGAGATTTTTCGATAACTCTCACTGTTTCAAAGGTACTTAGGTTTTTGATAGACGACAACGACGGAGTCATCAATGAGTAAACATCTGAACTCGGTGAACAAGTCAACTTTTTTCAGTACGTCAACATTTTTTTCTCTTATTTCTCTTATTTCTTAGTGAATGGGTTAGGTGACTTGCAACGACGAAGGCCTTCTAGCAATACGAACTTAGCTTAAGCCGGCGTAATTCGCTAAAATATCTTGAAATTGGTATGAGTCAAACGCTGAAACAGACAACATTATTACACAAGTCATTGCACTGACTGAGGCGCGAACTTTTTTTTCTAACCTGACATGATATATAAATAAAATACTATTACTAACAAGGAGATAAACGGATTAACTTTTGCAGGCAACCAAATCTTATGAAATATTGATAAAAGATATTAACAAATGAAAATTATATTAAAGAGGAAATAAAATAAAAAGTAGGCTTAATTCAGGAAATGCATGTTACTTCTCTCTAAGAAATTAAAAGTTAAAATATACAAAACAGTAATTCTGCCTGTAGTATTATATGGATGTGAAAGGTGAAAAGTGGAAGCGGCGTCAAACGCTACAACACGTTACCCAAAGAATTCGTTTGGGTGGACGACGTGAGAAAACTCATCGACAGATTGTTAGTGATAGCCGATGAAGAGAATGCAGGCAATCGTAATTTTTACAACGAGAAGGTTGGCATCGTGGACATGATCAGCACCAAACTTTCCAACTTCATCGTGAACGACGACAAGGGCATAGGTTACTTGATCAAAATTATCAACACGCTGCCTCCGAGATTCTGGAACGTG
>NW_028143843.1:0-26912 GCF_977018435.1 Lepisma saccharinum
ACCTACTGCGTCTTGAGACGACGCCGACGTCCCGCGTGAGATTAGCAGCGAGAATCCACGAGTACCCCCGGTAAAGAAACTTAAAGAAACTTCGCCCGTTTTTCGCCGTCCCCCCAGAAAGAGAGAGAGACGATGCGAAGCAATTAATCGCTCCATTACGAGGCCAACAAGATGATCGCCGTGATGTTGAAGCGTAGAAGGAAGGTGTGTCCAAGAAGATTGCGAACTGCCGCTACAAAGAAGTAATGTGGGGAAGTGTTAGTGTTGCAAAGAGGACCGCGGATCGACGTCCCGCCGCCGTTTAGAGGACTACGGTAAACGTCGCTGGAACGTCTAGAACGTCGAGATGGTATAGTATACTACTGTTAATTTTCTATATGTGTGAGTGATCATCTACCCAAGCCTCCAAAGATCCGGCGTCGGACGAAAAGATACCTGTATTTAAAGTTAAACGTCGCAAAGGTATTGATTAAATTATTTCTTGCCAACATCATCTAAATTTCACAATTGCTAATTCGGAAGAGATATTCACAGCATACTGTTGTTTTTCCACGCTCTGCGCCGAGCTGTTGAGTAATAATGTTTATTGATGTCACCTTAGTAGTGTAATTGATGCTACAACCAGAACCGGAAAGTATGAACCCCCCTCTGGCAGATTTGTCTGCACTTAAAACTTGCTCAACATGCCCATATGAGCTTTTTGCTCAAGTGTGGAACCCCGTCTAATCCAAGATTTTTGTAAAAATGCCCTCGGGAATTTCCTGAGAAAGTATGACCTCCCTCAGATTGATTTGCCTACACTTATAAAAGGCACTTCTGTGAGATTGTTGTCCATAAACCTGTCAAAAATATGCCCCTCTTCATATTTTTTTTGGCCACACCTAAAAATACGCCAAACGTATTAACACACACACACACACACACACACACACACACACACACACACACACACACACACACACACACACACACACACACATATACATATTTACTTCCGGTTTAAGTTCAATTGGGCACCAGGCTCAACTTGCATATCTAATATTAAAACAATGTAATTCTTCTAGAATTGCTCTGTGACTCTCTCATTTCTTACATCATAAACATATGATTTTTCACCTATGAGAATAACATTACATATGGTGTCATCAGGGAGTGTATCGTGGAATTCACAGATAATTTTAATGTTTGTCCTGTCATTAACCACAACTTGTTTCCTTTTTGAAGTGTTGATGACAAACATGGGTCTCTGTGCTTTGAATTCATCTGGTGTGTAATACATGTCAGTATTGCCAGTAGTAACCCTTTTGTATGCTGTAAATGCTTCATATAATTTAAGGAAATCATTCTTGGACATGTCTAAATTATAATTTTCTCTAGGAAATACCTCATTTCTGCCATTTTTAAGATATATGTTCTTGATGTTGCAGTTATCAAATCTACTTGAATTTTTTTCCTGATTATTGTGTCTTCCAGTCTGAAACAGAACCACCACAAAATCCGGCATGTCATATTGTATACTGGAGAATGAATTTGTAGCATCAAACTCATAATAAGTACCAGCGGCAGGCTTCTGTACACATTGATATGTATAAAATTGTAAAGGTACTTGTGGATTTTTTATCATATCTGCTTTGTATTTAAGAGCATAACTGGCCTCATATTCAACAACTGGGATTCTTAGCTCCATAGTCGGAATAATGCATTTGCCTTCATCAGGTAGGGTATTGGGCAGAGCTTCCCCTGTAGAGTTTAATGTGCTGTACCTCATCAAAGCATTATTATCATTGGCAGCTCTTCTAAATGTGATTCTTAAACCACCCTTCCACATAATATCTTTGTAATCTGAGAAGAATCCTGGCAACAGGCGCATAGGGAACAGCACTGTGTGGCTCTTAGATATAATTTTATCACCAGCCTCAAATCCACTTCTTTTGTAGTAAGAAGCCTCGGTTTTGGATAATTTTAGTGTGGCCAAAGCTGTGGAGGTAATGCCGGGATAATCTACTCTGTTTATAACAACACCATGCTTTCTGATCTCAATTTCAGAGAACAGATGCGGCACAAAATTATCTACCAATCTTATATTTGAATTTGCCGGATAATCTGTTCCATCGAGCTTTACAACATCAAATTTGATGTATAGATCTGCTCTGTGGGGGTGTATAAAGCCATCCCCTACATCAAGATCAACCTCAATTTCTGTGTTGGGTTGATTTAAATTTGCAAATGTCCTCCTGTTTGGGGGGAATGATTGTAGCTCATAACTCTCAATATTTTCCATTTTTTTTGTATGTATTTTTATTTAAATATTAATCTCTATGATTGCAGTTGTTGTGGCTCCAGCAAAATCAACTAATTCTTCTTTTTCATTAGTGACCATCAATTCAATATAATCTATTCTATTATGGCACACAGGAAAATATAATGTTGGGGATGGAGTGTAGATGATTGGCTCCATAAATTCAGAATTAGGTTTGAATGTTGCAATGATGCCAGTTTGTTTGTGAGTGCCTATGCCATTTGATTTGGTGATCATACCCTCGGCCACATTACAGTGAATATTCAGAGTCTCTATGGCTAAGAATTTAGGTATATTAATAGCAGTGTGTTTGATGGCTGGTTCAAGTTTTGTGTTGTTCTCAAAGCCTAACAGCTCTCCTATAGTACCCAGATCCACTGTTTCTGTAGCAGATACAATCTCTACTCTGTGAGTGACAGAATTTTGAGTTAATACTATACCTCTGGGTAATTGAGCATTTAGAGTGGACAGATTATACTGCCCTGGAGTGATGACAATTTTTTGATCCCCTACTGCAATTTTGTTGTTGTGGTGTGTAATATTAGGGATCAAGTACATGCCATAAAATGCTCTGAGAGCTATTGTTTTGGGATACACTATATCATCATGTAATTTGAGTTTCAATATTGAATTTTGGCTGGTAAGATGGAATACCCCCATGATGTTTCAGATACCACAAGGCTTTTTGAAAATTTTCAATTGATGGTTTATTTATTTGAGACATATATCTAAGAACAGATAAACACAAATGTCCACAATTAACATCTTTGAAATTTTGAACACGGGCATTATTGTAATAAAGATTAGCTGATTTTAGATATTGTACTAAATTTTCAGGTGGAACACCTCCAAATGAATCAAACACAAATGCCTCATCTTTTAAATATTTAAGATAACAAATCCAGTGAGTGCCCTGATTTTTGTACTTATCCAAATTAACAATGCCACACTCTTTGTTGAGTGGTTGTTCTGGTAAAGAATCAGACATGTACACACCTCTAAAATTTTTGATGCCCAGTGGCTTGATTAAAGCTTCAATATCTTGGTTTGTAAGCGGCTCTTGTTTTTTTTAAACTTATTCATGGCTCTCTTAACACCTTTGCCTTGTTTCTCCATGGCCAGGTTATGGCGCTTCAATTCATCTAATTCTGCCCTATTTTTCTTGGCATCTATTACTGTTTTTGCTATGGCAGCTGATCCCCCAGCCAAGCTCCCAACAGCCCCAAGTGCTGCTAAGATGGCCGGGATAGTAAATATGAAACCCCCCACATGTGATTTTTTCCTGGATTGTTGTAATTTTTTTAATTGGGGGGTACTAAGCAACAATTTCATACCATGGCCCTTGGCAATACAAGAGCTTTTTTTCTTGCGCTGCTTTTTGGTTAAAAGACTATCAATAGTTTTAAGAGATTTAAGACCTGCATAAGGTATTTGATACATAACACCCTTGGCCTTCATTGTAGGTTTATTATATACATATTCACAGCCCCCACCCCAGTTTTTGTTTGGTGTTCATAGCTATGGTGGTTCCCAATGCTGCTATTTTTTTACTCAAAGAAGCATCTTTGCTTACAAATCTACCAAATGCAGCCTCTTCTAATTTTTTGTCTGCAACATGTCTCTTGTCAAGATCAGAATGTGTGTTGTATGCTATGTCATGGTCTCTACAAGCAGCATCTAGGGGATTAACACCAGGATCACCTCTGTTTAATCTATGGTCCAATTTTGTACCGGGACCACAATACTGATAGCCTGGAATGTGTAGTTCAAATGGCAACTTGTTTATAATGTCATTAACCAACCCCCGACCCTCAGAAATATTCCAAAATTTAGGTGGTAGAGTATTAATAATTTTTATAAGATATCCAATCCCCTTAGTGTCATTCACTATAAAAGTAGACAATTTGGTGCTTATCATGTCCATAATTCCAACCTTTTCATTGTAAAAATTGTGGTTGCCAGCATTTTCCTCCCCAGCTATCACCAATAACCTATCTACAAGTTTCCTGACATCATCAACCCACACAAATTCTTTAGGCAGGGTGTTGTATTGTTTGATTCCACTACCAGTCTTGATCTGTGACCATATGGGCTTGATTAAATTGTTGTATTTTGCTCCACTGCTAGACTTGACTCTTTTTTGTGTGGGATCATTGTTCTGGTATAGAGCATCTGATTTTATTAATATTTCTTTGTAATGTTCATAATCTTGATCTGTATAGCTGCCAGGCCTCTTCCTAGTCATCAGTTCCCACAATCCAGGTGTGCCGGGATATTTAACAAAACCACCTCTTTGTCCAAGATGAGTTTCTGAATATACAATTATATCATCTCCCATAAATGTTACTCTGAAATTGTCAATTCTATGTATGATGCTACCATCACGCTCTGTGTCAGCATATAAGCCAAAGACCTCATCTTTGTTGTCTTTAGGTGTGCTTAAATATTTTTGAGCAAGAAGACCCAATTCAATAGGATCCTGAGTAGCTTCAATTCTTCGAGGAGCAACAGGACTAGGTGTATGAATACTGTAAAGTGGGGTAATTGGATAATCTAATATGTTCCTTGCAGCTACAGGTACAAGCTCTGTGATCAAATTTTGATTTTGCTCTGTAACAGTTTTGATATTTTTACCTAATTCACTAATAGCATCAATAATAGGCTGTTCTGTTTGTTTGTGTTGTTCATAAATTCCTCTGTTCTGTGATTTCCATCCCTTAAATCTTTTTACAAGATAATCTCTTAATTTAAGATCATCAATGATTGGCCTTTTCATGGTTATTTATATATGTTACAATGTCTAGAAAATTGTTGATTTTATTTCTGTATTTGCCACTATTGGGTTTTCTTGTCATATCAATTGTGACAAACCCATAACTGTCCTGGTTCCAGCACCTACTGCAAAACTTGGAAAAATCATTGTAGCTCAAGTCCCCATCTACATATTCATCATGTATGTGTTTGAGGTTGGTATGATCTTGATGAAACACACATATAAAATTGCTGTTGTCTAGGATCAGCTGCTTCGGTATTTTTTGAAAAAGTCTGTGCCAGGTAGAAGCAATCAATGTTTTTGTGTCGGCCCTGTGTAAAGAAATTTCTAACCTTGTTTTGATTATCCAGTATAATGTCATCAAACACAACAACAGAATTATCGAGACATTCATGAAGTGGCTTAACATCTGATTCAAAAGTGGCAATATCCAATCCATCATATAGCTTCATCAGCTGCTGATATTTTAATTGTTCCAAGCTCTTAGAAAAGACTTACAAGTGCCTGTTTTTCCAGTCTAACCAGTTGGGTGCCAATAAAAAATTATCAATCATTAGTGTAGTTTTACCACAAGCCGATGGCCCAACAATAAGACATCTAATATTTTCAGGCAGCAACTTGCCATTTCTCTTAATCTGCTGTTCAGGTTCTGGCAGCCTTTTTATAACATCCCAGGTGCTCATATTATCACTTTGTCTGCATCGATCCAGCTGTGTTCTGGAAGTCCTAGCCATTTGACAAATAACTTGTTGCCTTTTCTGCGGATGATTTTTTCTATGAGATATGTGTCAGGCTGTTTGGTTTTGCTGAGTTCTTCTTCATAGAATCTGCCTTTGAGAATTTCCCCTCGGTGATCTTTTATTATATATGTTTTAAGGGTCCCAGGTTTAACTTGAACCACTGTAAATAATTCAGTGCTCCAGTTTCTTGTAAAGCCTCTTTTGAATAAGTGCTTATATTTGCTGATTCTTACTTGATCACCAATCTTGTATTTGGCCTTTCTTGTTGTTGGTTGGTATCTAGGATAATAAACAGTCCTGATCAATTTTTGCTCATCAGATGAAGTTACTTCAGAGGGTTTCATGTTGATTGTGGAATGGACCGAGTTGTTATATTTATGTAGAAGTTCTGGAAGAATATTAACCCATTTATAATTACCTTGAAGTGTAAATTGTTTATACATAAGATTTTTTAGGGTTTTGTTGAATCTCTCTACAATTGAGGCTTTGAGATCACTGTAACTCGAATAATGTTGTATTGACTGGCTTTTAATAAATTGTTGGAACACAGAATTATAAAATTCTTTGCCATTATCTGTTTGCAAATAGCGCGGTGATCTTCCACTCTGATTGATGATTGTCCTGAAGGCTTCTGTAACACATTTTCCAGTCTTGGATTTGAGTGGCACAGCCCAGGCAAATTTTGAAAATGTGTCTATTACAGTGAGTAGATACTTGTAGCCCTTGTTGATTTTGTCTAAGTTTTTCAACTGTCCACTTGCCATCTCAATCAAGTCCCCTTGCCATAAATCATCTATGCCTTTTGTGACTACTGGCAGTCTCTTATAATTATGTCTGGCTTGTCTGTGTAATTCATCAACAATAATTTCACTGCCCTTTTTATATTTTTAAGTTCCTGTGATGTAGGCAGATTTGTTACAGTATTTTGCAAAGATTCAAGTGCCAATTTCACATTATTTAATTCAGAAGCATCAGCCACATTTTGCATAGCATTTTGGAGCAGGGCTATATCTGCCTGAGTGGGTGTTGATTGTTGTAAAACTTCAAGCTTTGTTTGGATATCATCGATCAAGTGATGAAAATGAGATAGCTCAGATTCAGTGTTGAGGTTTTCAAGCTTTGTGATCTGTTGTTGGACACTGACAAGTGTGTCTACAATACCAGGCAGGCGGGATTCTTGTACATTTGTCAAATCACTTTGCACTGCTGCTATTGTACCCTCAAGATGGGTTATGGTATTTTGAATTTTTCCAAAATCTTCATATGTTTCAAGTTGCAGCTTAATGTTGGCAACACTCCGAGTTATTGCACTCAAAGCATCAGAAGATGGCAAGTTGTTCATAAAATTTTCAAGTGTCTCAATTTTTTCTTTAACCTCGGCTATGGCATTGTTCAAGGGATCCAGATTAGGTATCTGTAATGATTGAATCTGTTCCTTTAGAGTGGAAATCACTAGATCAAAATGTTCTTGTGATTTTATGCTTTTGACAATTGTTTGGAGCTGTGTCTGGACATTATTTATCTGCTCTTCTAATTGCTGTTTCAATTGCTCAGAGCTGGTGGCCTGGGTCTTAAATTTGGCTTGAAGAGCTGCTACAGCTTCTTCTAAACTTTGAAAATTATCCAATGTGGCCAAGTCAGTATATTTTTGAAGCAGCAATTTGAGTTCAGAATCAATTTTAAGAAGAGGGTCCATGCATTGTGATTGCAAATTTGTAATTTCTAGTTGAAGACTGGCATTCAGTGTGGTTTGTAAAGCTTGCAAATCACTTCTTAATTTCTTGACTCTGACATCAAGCATCAGAATCTCATTACTGTGATCTTCATGCCTTGTATGGCCAAATATATCATTAGGCATTTTTGTTTTAGTGGTTATTTATTATTGAATATCTAATTCTTAATTCTATAAAAAAAGGTATAAGCTTGTCATATGATCCCGGGACCTCAATATATAAGCAGTCACCAGCAGAAACAGTATATACAGTGCCAGAAATCATGTTTGAGTGCTTAATTCTATAAATATTTCTCCCCACTGAAATCTTGACATTACCCTCAGGGGTTGTAATAAATTGCAATTGCCCACCTACAGGTAATTGGTAATGATTTAAATTATTGTTAAATATGTACAATATTTTACCTGTTTCATCATCAACATCTGTAAGTATGCTGTTCAGATGAATAATTAACAAAGCACTTAGTTTAGATATTATATCAGAAGAGGGTTGTGGTGTTGGCAGGTCCATAATAGCCTGTTTTTTGAACCCAAATAAGTTCATAGGCATGTTTATTTATTTCAAATCATGCTCTGTAATTGGGCATTGATTACCACTTTTCAAATCACAATGACCCCATGGTAAAGTATGTATGCCACATGATAAAATGCATCTCTTATCATCATGTGGGTCCAGAGCCACTTTTCTTACAATATTGCTAGTCAATAAGTGATCCACACTCTGAATTCTGGATTCTGATGTTCTGATTGTGCTACATGATTTGAGACAATTTTTGTAATCCTCAAATTCAAGCTCTTTGTCCACAGTTACTCTGCCAATGCCCTTGGCCTTTTTGGCAACAACACCACTACATGTTTCAAAGCTATACATCTTGGCTCTTAACCCAGCAATTGCCACAATAACATCACCAAGTGTCTCATCTTTTAACTTGCCAGGCACCTTTTTGTTGTAGTGTTTAATTTTTGAATGTTCAGAGGTATCAAAATATTTAAACAATTCAGGCTGTGCTATATCTTGATAAACATCTTCTGTTTGAATATCAAGAACAAAACTATCTGTATCCATGTACATCAATTTTACACAATCACCATAAAAAGGTTTAAACACATCATAATACAATTTTAACATGTGTAATTTGGCCAATTCCAATATCACAGCCCCTACATAAATAGGCTTATCAAACTTAATATTTGTTTTTTTCATGTTGAAAAGTGCCATATTCTCATCATAAATTCTTCTGTAATTGAAGTTTGGCTTTGCAATCAATTTTTTGCTCCGGCTGGGGTTAGTAATTATTTTAACATCAATATGTTTTCTGACATTTTCAATTGTTTTGCCATACACTGAATTGACCATCAATTTAAACAAGGTCTTATCAAATTGGCTTATTGCAGGTGTTCGAAGCTCTGTGTTTGTATCAATATATGGCTTCAACCATCTTGAGTGCCTGAACCTCAAAACTTTTCCAACTTTGGTCACTTGAACACCATGTTTCATCAGGAACTGGAAGTTTTTGTAATATATGACATAATCCTGTTTCGACTCTAGAGTCATCATCAATTTCTTCTGTTTAGAGCCAGGTGAACATTTAACCTCGGGAATTGGGGGCAGATCAGAAAATGTGTTGTGTAAATTATCAGGAATTGTCAGATCAACCTCTAAGAACAGGCCATAGTTACTGTCATCAAAATCATGAAGATCTTCAATATTGAAATCTTCAACCCACTCAAGCCCTGCATATGGCAGTTTATCCATCATAGCATAACCATAGAGGCTGTTTGCATCTACATACAGTATATAATTTGATGGCAGTGCTGGATCATAATCAGGAATATATTTGTTATTTGCTCTGGCATATCTCTGAGAACATTGCACCATGCCTCCTCTTATACATTGTTCCATAAACAGATACATATCTTGATCCTGGATCAGATCAAATTGCATTTTAGTGTTTAAAAACATTGCAGACCATGCTAGGCCCGGAGCACTGTAAAAATACATTGGATCCAGCTCATAATTTTCCATGGAAGATTTTCTGAATGCCTGCAATATATCAGCTAAGAGGGTCACATCAAGTTTTAAATAAGCCTTGTGATAATCACCAAATGTCTGGCATTTTAAATTGTTCCAGATCAACTGGGCATGGTGATAATCTTCATCAGTGATTCCAGATCCTCTGATTTTGCTGTAAAACTCTTGTTGTGGTGGCAGAGAACACTCATCAAATTTAGAAAAATCTGTAACATAATCATATGGATATACACCCTTCCGCCTAATTAATTTCAGGTCCTGATTTGGAAACAAAGCACATGTGATTTTGAATTGATCATCAGATAATTTAGTGGCCAGTGTAGCCAGGCTAGCCGATAAAATTCTGTATGAATCAAGAAATCTTAAGTGAATAGAAACACCATTAACTTTAATTATTTTTCTAATGGCAATATATTTCTCATCATTTTCTGCTAAAATATTTAAATTCTGCTTGTCAAAATCCTCGTACCTGATCAAATTATGGAAATCATAATTGGATGCTCCATGGCAAAATATAGGGACAAATTTTGGTCCTGGATCATAATATTGCAGCTATTACTCAGGGCCATTAAGAATTTACCATCTGTATGAGAATGGTGTTTCACCTTGATATTTGCATCTGAAAATTCAGAATCACATACCGGGCATTTTTCTGCATTGTTGAAATCTTCAATCTGTTTCTCTGTTAAAGGCAACATGGGTTTTGATTTTAATAAGACATTAGATGCTATGTCATGGCACTCATTTTCTATTCTATGTGCAAATTCTTTGATGGCATCTGCTCCCATGTATAAATATTCTTTAACCACACCACCCTGTACAACCACATAATAGAAGCTGGAAGGTTCATGTAGCTGGTATGGTGTAATTGAAGATTCATCAGGATCTGGGCTACAGAATGCAAGAGGTTTGAGATTTGATTCAAAATCACAGACTATATATGCTGGGTGTTCCAACAAGGCTTCAAACTTTTTGAATTTTGCATCTTCACTTGGCATTGGCATCTCCATATGAACAGGTTTATGGTTGCCACAGTATTTCAGATGCTCAATTAACTTGTTTTTAGGAATTTCTGCATTCTCTTCACAAACACCATTCACCATTTTTCTACCATCAAATACAGACAAACATCTTCTGCACAACTTGAATATTTTATGAGTTTTGTCTAGTTGTGTTCTAACTAAAGCTTCAAGATTATGTATCACAGTATAATGATTTGTGCCATCCTTTTCAATTAAGAGCAGATCAATCGGAACAGCAGATTCATCATCAAGTGTACTGATTCTGAGAGGATCTATCAAGCAATTGTCACGGCCAGTAGAACAAGTAAATACATTAATAGATAATTGTTTGCCATTGATGTGCCTGGCCTTTTTTTCAAATTTATCAATATTCTGAACAAGCATTGGATATTCTAAACCCTCTATTGCATCATCAAAATCATTTTCATGTTGTTTATAAGAAGTTATTCTCTCAGGATGCCTTGAAACTGGATACAAAGCAGCTAAAATACACCACAAAAAGCATTTCTCGTCAATATTTTTTATATTAACCACGGCTGTTTTGTTTTTGATATTGGCAGGTAATGGCACATAAGTGGAACCTTGTAATGGGTTGAATTCAGAAATATTAACATATAACTTGTGTGAAGATCCGCATAGGCTCCATCCAGACTCTTTTGCTGCAAATTCAGAGTGTTTAATATTCAATTGATCTATCAAACTGCTTATTATTTTGTCTGAATTTGTATTTGAGTATACAGGTACAGTTTCTGTTATGTAGGGCTGTGTAAATTTTGTGCCATTTGGCTTCTTATATTGTGTAAACAATTTGAGGGACAGCTTATAAGAGCCATTTTGTGCATTTAGAATTGCCTGCACATCAGGATTTATACTGTTCAAAAAAGTCTTAATTCCACATCTTGGCTCTGATACAAACCGGTAATCCTTTAATTGGCCATTAAAACTGCTATGGATGGGTTCATAGCGTGGCTGCTTTGCTGGTCCAGCATTAACAGGTGTTTCATGCTTCCTTTTCAGACCAGATGTAGATGGTTGAGGGGGCAATGTTGATAACTGTGCAGAGCAAGTACCTTTATGTGTATATGTGAAGTATTGCATGCTATATTCTCTATGGCATTTAGGGCATATTTTTGTGGGAGTTCTGCATTTGTCTGGATTACAAATCTTTTGATGCTTAGCCCAATTGGGGCTGGATATATTTTTTTTGCATTGATTACAATATTTTTGATTTGGCATTTTTGTTGTTGTTTATTATATAAGATTTCCTGGGGTCCAAATCAAAATTCTATGCTTAATAAAAAATATCAGTTGGGTTCAGCAGTGTGTTTTGTATATTTTGTGTGTGTGTGTATGTGTGTTAATATTTTTGGCTTTGGTATTTATATAAAATTTCTTGGGGTCCAAATCAAAATTTTATACTTAATAAACCTATGACAGGTTGTTAAAAATTCTGTATATTAAATCAAATAGATTTGTGATTCAATTTATACAAATCTGCAATATTTTTGTGTTTAAAAAATATGAGCAGCACTGGAACAACACACCCTTACTCTTCAACAACTCTCACAATACTGGCTGATATGCAATGCAAAATCTCTTTATATACCCTAAGCACGGTACGCATTGAAAATATCTGAAACAATAAGCCAATCAGAATATAACACATCATCACTTTATGTCATAACCAACCAATCAGAAAACAACACATGCCTAAAGCATAATATTGGGTAATAATTTGTTGCAAAACATGATGCAATATAAATAAACCAGAAATAGGCCACAAGTGGACCGGAAGTAAATATGTGTGGGTGGGTGTGTGTGGGTGTGGGTGTGTGTGTGGGTGGGTGTGGGTGTGTGTGTGGGTGTGTGTGGGTGTGTGTGGGTAGGTGTGGGTGGGTGTGGGTGTATGTGGGTGTGTGTGGGTGTGTGTGGGTGGGTGTGGGTGGGTGTGGGTGGGTGTGGGTGGGTGTCGGTGTATGTGGGTGGGTGTGGGTGTATGTGGGTGGGTGGGTGTGGGTGTACGTGGGTGGGTGTGGGTGTGTTAATACGTTTGGCGTAGTTTTAGGTGTGGTCAAAAAAAATATCAAGAGGGGCATATTTTTGACAGGTTTATGGACAACAATCTCACAGAAGTGACTTTTATAAGTGTAGGCAAATCAATCTGAGGGGGGTTATACTTTCTCAGGAAATTCCCGAGGGTATTTTTACAAAAATCTTGGATTAGGCAGGGTTCCACACTTGAGCAAAAAGCTCATATGGGCATGTTGAGCAAGTTTTAAGTGTAGACAAATCTGCCAGAGGGGGGTTCATACTTTCCGGTCCTGGTTGTACCACAAACCCTACTACTCACCTTATATGCTTTACTCGGTAAATATTTGTTTAAAACGGCATAAATCGTGTATCTCTTGCAGAGATCACCTCTCAAGTTTGCTAAGTGAGGAAGTAAGTTAACTTCGTGCTATTTTTAATATATTCATACATAAGTGTCTTCACTTTTCAGTCTGTAAACATGTGTGCCTTGCAGTTGATATCTAAGCCTAATGTTATTGAAGTTCCAATGCGCATTAGTGATAATTCTACAACAATTATTTAAATGTCTAAATAAATTGCAAGAATAAAAAGTTTACGTGTCATGCCCGTTGGCAGAATGTAATGAGCACGCGCAGATGAAAGTTTAGTATCTTTAATTCTAAGCACATTAACGTCTTCGGGTGCAGTTTAATATTCATAAGAAAAACTAAATATTGCATGGTGTCTAAAAAAGGGCCAATGTATTTATATTAATGTAATTTTTCCCCTGCGGTATGAGAGAGTGTGTGAATGCAGAGTGATAGCGAGGGGCTGTGTAATACGTATTATTTTTGTGTGTTATATAATATACATTTTTGTTATCTATGATTTGACTATGATTTGTGTTCATACAAATAGTATACTAATCCTCATAACTGGTGGTATTTATATTTTGGTTCAACGTTAAGTCAGCAAGGCATTTCTGCTGGCTAACATCAATTAGTATTATTATCTACGTCATTATTATTATTATTATTGATTATTATTATTATTATTCAACGTCACTTTATGCACGAGTCGGCTATTCGTCGGGGGTAAAAACCGATCCGGTCACACGTACCCTGGAATCAAACCGTTTAGCTGGGCCCGGCACCTAGGAAGGGGACTTCGGTCTCCGGACTAAGTGCCAAACATAGGTCATGTACCAAACGTCCGGTGAGAATTTGGCATCCCGAACAGGGACCGGTCTATCCTTTACGCTCGTCGAGGGAAGTACATTTTCATTTTTTTTAATTGATAGATAGCGTGAGGATTTCTTTCATTGCTTTGGTTAAACTTTCATTAGGTATTTTGTGTTTACGTGTATTCTTGGGGCGTTTTTATTATTTTTTTGTGTCATTTAGTATTTTGAGTTGGCGTTATTCATTCTTGGCGCGTATTTGATTAACGTAAAGGGCAATTAAGTAGGCGAATATCGGCAAGGGCGAATTTTCTAGGAATTATTTCATGCACATTTAGTGGCGACTTTCTTTTGTGTGTGTGTGCGTAGGCTTCTTTGTAGGTAGCAGAAAGGGGACCCGTCGTGCCCTCCTCTCTGCACTTTTGATAGTTATTTGTTTGTATTGTTTTTTCTGTAGTGCGTTTCATGTTTTTGAAGTGTAGACTTATTTTCTGACAACCTCAGGATATAGTGAGTGCTTTTAAGAATCTAATGAAATTGCGAAGTGATAAAATTATTTACGGAAACATGAGCGTAGCACGGAATTGTGTATTTTGTGGGATTGAAATCCCATTAGGTAAAATAGACCCGTTGAACGAAGCGCAGTCGCGTTGTAGTAATTGTGTTATTTCGTCAGGAATGTCAGGACACGGGGGCTTAGTTGTAAATACTGAATCCACGCCGGCTACTGAAGACCAGAATCAGCTGACCGCTACGCCCCTTACCCCGGAAGAAGCCATCCCGGCCGCTGACGTGTTGAACAATAGCACCGGAACCAATGACCAAGTTTTTGAAATGCTACGGCAATTGTTGCAAGCGGAACACGCGAAACTGGAAGGGAGGCTCCAGGAGAGGATAAACGCAGCTAAATGTGGAAACGCAAGCGCGAATCGAAGAACTTGAGATCCGATTTCAGGAAGTGGTGCGTGTTTCGGCGGAACAAATAACTGAACGTTTTTCCACGCGCTTGCAAGACAATGAAAAGAAACTCGACGCAGAAGTCGCTCGCTTGGATTCCCGTGTTGATGACCAGGACCAGCAGTTGGCAACGCTGTCGCGACGGACAGACCAGACGGACTAGGATTTGGCAGTATTGAGGAAATCCTCGGCGCAGCTTGAGGCTACCTGTCACCAAAACTCCGAATGTTTGAGAGAGCGCGTGGCGAAAACAATAGGCGAGGTTGATGACCATTCCCAAAAGATACAGGCTTTGGAAAGAAGAATGGACATTTTGGACCTTTCTCACCCTCGCGACCGAGAAACGCCAGAGGCCAGGAGAACTTCACCCCCTCCTGCTCCTCATTTTGCTTTTCCCAACCACGATGAACCTTCAGCGCCCAGGAGGACAAACGGCGAAAGGGGGGCAAGGAATGATACATCCCCACTCCAAGCACCCAGCTGGGAAGACCGTCGCCCTGCACCAGCTATGACCAGAAGGACCCTTTTGCCCCTTGAGTATAAAAAGGAGTTTAAAAGGTTCAATGGAGCGGACCGACTTTGCCTTCTTCCTTTTTAAATCACTTCGAGACAATCGCGGAGGAACTTTCCATGGAGGAAACCGAACGGTTAATTATATTGCGGGGATTAATGGAAGATCGGGCCAAAAATTGGTACGAAACCAACGAAAGGCATTTCACATCTTATGAAGCTTTCCGGGAGATGTTCCTGAGACACTTCCAGCGGCCGATCAAAGTAGAACGGATGTTAATGTTACTGCGCAATGAACGTTACAGCCGAAACGCGGGAGTTACGTACGCGCAATATTTCTGGAAAAAATTTAATGAATTCAAGGCACTGCAGCCTCAAATGACGGCTCCAGAAATAATCGCGGCGCTGATATATCATTTTCCGCAAGATGTCCGGCGTCACCTTAATGGCAGTTGTGTGTTCGACCCCGATTCGATGTCGCTGACGCTGGAGAACCTGTACCAGTGCTCAGAAGAAGAAGAACGCGACAGGGCAGAGCGCTGGAATAAGCGTCCCAGAAGAGAAGACAATCGTCACAGCCGGAACCGACGCCAGCGAGTTCAGATGGTACTGCGAGGACAGCACCACGCTCCACCCGCCGATGACCAAAACTTTCACCCCTCACCACCTTCGCCACAGAGAGAACGGCGGCTGTACCAGAGAGGCAGACGTGGAGGAGAAAATATGCGTCGACCGCCGCGCGGCACAGAACAGGGTAACCGGGACGGTACCTTTCAACGAGGTCACGTACGTGATGGTTACTACCGACCCCACGGTCGATCAAGGAGCCCGCAGTCGGACCGAAGGACAGAAGAGCGACCTTCGTGGATGAATGAACCGCGAAGGGATGGAAATCAGGTGCAAACAAGAAGTAATTCTCCAACACCTGGCGTTTCCGGACTTCAGTGTTCGGGAAACCGTTAAACATCTCGTATCAGGGCTCGGATACGGGATACGATCTGGTTATGACGCCCCAGAAAGAGCCGAGTGGCACGACAGCCGGAAAGACGGCACACGTGAGGGTTCGCGCCGTCTGGTTGGACGATGATCCATTCGAAGATGAGGATGCTGCAGAGAAAAGTGAAGATAGCTGGCCTCCAAAATCGCCGCTCGTTGAGCTGCAAGTAGGCGACGAAATAGTTGAAGGGATCCTGGATACAGGTTCGGAAGCGAGTCTGTGCTCGAGCGCTACTTGGAAGCGTATTACGAAGAATGTTCGTCGACCCCAGCTTCGCCACGTCAGGGACTTCAAGCTTGTTGATTTTTCAGGTAAGACAAGAGAGAAACCGCTTGGACACGCCGTCATTCCTGCATACCTGGACAGGCACATGGTAGAAATTGAAGTGCTCATTGTTCGCTCCCTGTCGGTTGACATGTTAATTTGTATGGATTTCCTTAATAGGTATGAATCGGTGTTAAATATTGGGAGGCACTTTGTGACGTTGAATACTGCCCACGAGAGGTTCGATGTGAGTTTTAAGGAACCAGAGAGGAATGAGGAAGCCGAGTTTGGGCCACACGTCGCTTTTTGTACGGAGGATAACCGCGACGTTCAATTGAAAGAAAAAATTGACCGCACCGTGCTTTCGTGTGCGAATCTGCCTACCGAAACAAAGAAAATGTTTGCGGATTTACTTGCGGGAAACGCAGCCGTGCTGGATGAACGGCGAGGGAGATGCACAAAGTATGTACATGATATTCACGTCGAAGGGGATGATCCCGTTGTCAGCAAGCCGTATCCCATAGCCTTCAACCATCGTCAGGAAGTGCGCCGGCAAATACAAGAGATGCTAGATTGGGGTGTGATAAGGAGGTCCCGTTCTGTACATTTAAATCCACTCCTAGTGGTGGAAAAATTTGATAAAAGCCTGAGAATATGTGGAGATTTCCGTCAGCTGAACAGACGTTGCAAATTGGAGAGAATAAGGACGCTAAAGCTACAAGACACGTTGCAACTTTTCCATAGCAACCGCGTGTTTTCAAAGATTGATTTACTCGCCGGATTCTGGCAAATTGGGTTAACCGAGCAGAGCATGTCTTACACAGCATTTGGATTTGAAGACAATCTTTACGAATTCACCGTCGTTCCTTTCGGAATTTCGAATGGGGTACAGGCGTTCACGAATGCAATGGCAGAAGTGCTAGGAGACGAGGTACGAGAGTTTTGCCTCTGGTACGTAGATGACGTTCTCTGTTTCTCTAATAACGCTGCAGAACATGTTGAGCACCTGGATATCATTTTTAACAAGTTACGAGAAGCTGGCATGACCATCAAGTTATCAAAATCCGCTTTTTTCCAGACTGAGGTGAATGTTTTAGGCCATGTCATTGACAGCGAAGGAGTAAGGCAGGACCCAAAAAGGTTTCAGGCGATCCGGGACTTGAAAGCGCCGACAACCCGAAAAGGATTACAACGCCTTTTAGGTATTTTTACTTGGCACCGGCGGTTTTTGCCGAATTTCAGCGGCGTTGCAGCACCCCTTTTCGATCTGCTCAAGCAAGGGAAATCATGGAAATGGAAGGAGGAACATCAAGAAGCCCTCGAGAGTTTGAAACATGCCGTGTAAGCAACTTCGGCTTTATCACCCTGACTTCGCTGATACTTTTTACGTTCAGAGCGACGCTTCGATCACGTCGCTTGGGGCGGTGCTCTACCAAGAAAAGGAGGGGGAGAAACGTATCATACAGTACGCCAGTCGATCCCTGCGAGGGGCGGAACGTAACTACACAGTGAGCGAACTCGAATGCCTGGCAATAGTGTGGGCAGTTGAGACTTTCCACGTGTATCTAGCCGGAGGACATTTTATCGTGAGGACCGATCATCGGAACTTGCAATGGCTACATCGTGCCAAGAATTGCAGCAAGCATCTCACGCGCTGGAGTCACCAATTGCAGCGGTATTCCTTTGATGTGGAGTACGTTAAAGGCCGTGATAACGTAGTCCCGGATGCATTATCTCGTTACAACGAAGGACAAGGGCTCACCAAGGCGCGTGTGAACCTCATGGAGTTCGATTCTCAGTACCTGACGAGCTTCAGCCACGAACGTTTCTCTGAAATGCAACGAGAAGACCCACTGCTCGGACCATACTTCGATATCCTGGAGAGTCCGCAACCCGCCGACCACAGACGCCGCCGGCGCGTGACTGAACACTTCTGCGTAACAAAAGGCATACTTTGCAAGATCGACGTACACAACCCAGAACGCTTGCGAGTTTGTGTACCAACAACAGCAAGGAACAAGATCCTGGAAGAAGCACATGACAAGTCTGGACACTTTGGAGGCAGGAAAATGTGGAGGCACCTTGAGCGCTGTTATTTTTGGAAAGGGATGAGGAAAGATGCGAAAAGGTGGGTCCGTGACTGCGTCATATGCATGCAGACAAAACCAAACCGCACAAAAGCGGCGAAGAACCCAACGTCGTTTGTAGCCGAAAGACCACGCGAAGTACTTTTTGTGGATTGTGTTGGACCACTCCCAAGGAGCAACGACGGGATGAAATACTTGTTTACGATCATGGACGGATGCAGCCGCTATCTCGTAGCGTTTCCAGTTCGAACGATTACAACCAGAGTTCTTCTTCGGAAACTTACCGACTGCTACTTTGTACTTCTGGGGACACCGCGCTGCATTCTCACAGACCGAGGGCCACAGTTCACCAGCAGTGTCTGGAAAGATACCCTTGAAGCTTACGGTGTGAAACCCCTCTGGACACCGTCATACAGGCCGCAGGCGAACCAGGTGGAGCGGATGCACTGCGAGATAAACCGACTGCTGCGAGTGTTCTGCCACGGTAACCACCAGCAGTGGAGCAAGCATGTCACTTCTGTTGTACTTTTACTCAACAACACGGAGTCCGACAGGTTAGGATTTACACCCGCAGAGCTTCATTTCGGAAGTGTCCAACGAAGAGATGTGATACGTCACTTCGGGTTACAGGAGGATGACCGCGACCCGAATGTCAATGAGAAAATCTTGATGGCCGTAGAGCGTAGCAAGAGCGCCAGGAGAAAGCGAATGAAAAGGCGACGCGAGCCGTTTATTATTGTGATTAATCAAGGAATTTTTGTGTGAAATTTTATATACATGGTGCTCAAATAAAAAATATTTTTCATGTATAGATTCATATACAGGGTGTTTCAAAAAAGTATTCATATACAGGGTGTTTTGAAAAAATATGTAACCTTCAAAAATCTCCCCAGCCGAGAACGATTTTTAAGCCTACAATTTTTTTTGAAGTTAGGGGGGGGCGAGATATGACGATCAGTTTTTGTCACCTACGTTTTCGTTATTTTATATTTTTCTGTAACCTTCGTATCCTCTTGAAGCTTCGGCAGAAAAACACCACGTTTCTGAACCTTTTGTGTTTCTCTGCTTTTGTCGACTTTTCCCCCTTTCGGTCGTAGGAGCTCGGAACCAACAATGTGCTGTGATAAATCTTTCACTGTTTTTGAGCGACTTTTGTGCATTTGGCGACGGAAAGTCAACTTGGGAGGCCAATTACTGAAGGAACATGTTACGTACCGGATGAGGGTAGAACTATTCTTTTCA
This sequence comes from Lepisma saccharinum, assembly GCF_977018435.1. NCBI lineage: Eukaryota > Metazoa > Arthropoda > Insecta > Zygentoma > Lepismatidae > Lepisma > Lepisma saccharinum. The sequence continues at coordinate 19,846 of NW_028143843.1, forward strand.
CCCCATTTTAACGCAACACGTGTGCTTGAAGAAGCTGGACCAGGCAAAAAATGGACGCTTGACCACCAACGTCGTAACTTCAGATTCCCGCGCCTAAAAGTCAGTCCGTTGTATTCGAAGTTTCAAGCTGTCTTTATATAGTGGCAGAACGAACAAACAACTACAGTCTACCGCCAGTTTTCGAACCGACAACACCTCTGCGACAGTCGGAGTAAAGATTCGGGACTTTGTCTTTTTTCTACCACGCCGTGTATTTTATCCTGCGTGAGTGAAGGACAGTGACTAGTTATACGAATACGCAGTGTTAATTAGTGACCTGTGCACTGGATTCGCGTTATTCGTTTTGTGACGAAGAACATTAATACCACAATGGCGGGCTAATCACGAGACCACAAGCACCACGAAAGCCACAAACGACGCCCACAGCCCGATTAGAAGCCATGAAATGATACCGCCGAAAGCCGCCAGTCGAGACGCCGACGCCCGACGAGAATTCTACGGAGAGAGAAAGAGAGAGAGAGAGAGAGAGAAATTGGAAGATGAAGCCACACCAGCCCACACTTAGATCTACCGTCTAGAAGAGAGATTGAGATAATGAAGCGACACCTACTGCGTCTTGAGACGACGCCGACGTCCCGCGTGAGATTAGCAGCGAGAATCCACGAGTACCCCCGGTAAAGAAACTTCGCCCGTTTTTCGCCGTCCCCCCAGAAAGAGAGAGAGAGAGAGACGATGCGAAGCAATTAATCGCTCCATTACGAGGCCGACAAGATGATCGCCGTGATGTTGAAGCGTAGAAGGAAGGTGTGTCCAAGAAGATTGCGAAGTGCCGCTACAAAGAAGTAATGTGGGGAAGTGTTAGGGTTGCAAAGAAGACCGCGGATCGACGTCCCGCCGCCGTTTAGAGGACTACGGTAAACGTCTAGAACGTCGAGATGGTATAGTATACTACTGTTAATTTTCTATATGTGTGAGTGATCATCTACCCAAGCCTCCAAAGATCGGCCGTCGGACGAAAAGATACCTGTATTTAAAGTTAAACGTCGCAAAGGTATTGATTAAATTATTTCTTGCCAACATCATCTAAATTTCACAATTGCTAATTCGGAAGAGATATTCACAGCATACTGTTGTTTTTCCACGCTCTGCGCCGAGCTGTTGAGTAATAATGTTTATTGATGTCACCTTATATGCTTTGCTCGGTAAATATTTGTTTAAAACGGCATAAATCGTGTATCTCTTGCAGAGATCACCTCTCAAGTTTGCTAAGTGAGGAAGTAAGTTAACTTCGTGCTATTTTTAATATATTCATACATAAGTGTCTTCACTTTTCAGTCTGTAAACATGTGTGCCTTGCAGTTGATATCTAAGCCTAATGTTATTGAAGTTCCAATGCGCATTAGTGATAATTCTACAACAATTATTTAAATGTCTAAATAAATTGCAAGAATAAAAAGTTTACGTGTCATGCCCGTTGGCAGAATGTAATGAGCACGCGCAGATGAAAGTTTAGTATCTTTAATTCTAAGCACATTAACGTCTTCGGGTGCAGTTTAATATTCATAAGAAAAACTAAATATTGCATGAGTAGTGTGATTTGTGATACAACCAGGACCGGAAATGATGAGCCCCTCTCAGGCAGATTTGGCTACACTTAAAACAGGCTCAACATGCCCATATGAGCTTTTTGCTCAAGTGTGGAACCCTGCCTAATCAAAGATTTTTGTAAAAATGCCCTCGGGAAGTTCCCGTGAAATGATGAGCCCCCTCAGATTGATTTGCCTACACTTATAAAAGGCACTTCTGTGAGATTGTTGTCCATAAATTTGTTAAAAATATGCCCCTCTTGATATTTTTTTGCCCACACCTAAAACTAGGCCAAACGTATTAACACACACACACACACACACACACACACACACACACACACACACACACACACACACACACACACACACACACACACACACACATTGACCTTGACCTTGACCTTGACCACACCCACCTACATACACACCCACACCCACCCACACACACACCCACACCCACCCACACACACACACATATATTTACTTCCGGTCCACTTGTGGCCTATTTCTGCTTTATTTCTGTTGCATTATGTTTTGCAACAAATTATTACCCAATATTATGCATTAGACACGTGTTGTTTTCTGATTGGTTGCTTATGACATAATGTGATGACGTGTTAAATTCTGATTGGCTTATTGTTTCAGATGTTTTCAATGCGGTCCGTGCTTAGGGTATATAAAGAGATTTTGCATTGCATATCAGCCAGTATTGAAAAAGTTGTTGAAGAGTACAGATGTGTTGTTTCAGTGCTGCTCATATTTTTTAAACACAAAAATATTGCAGATTTGTATAAATTGAATTACAAATCTATTTGATTTAATATACAGAATTTTTGACAACCTGTCATAGGTTTATTAAGTATAAAGTTTTGATTTGGACCCCAAGAAATTTTATATAAATACCAAAGCCAAAAAATATTAACACACATACACACACACACACACTAAATATACAAAACACACTGCTGAACCCAACTGATATTTTTTATTAAGCATAGAATTTTGATTTGGACCCCAGGAAATTGTATATAATAAACAACAACAAAAATGCCTAATCAAAAATATTGTAATCAATGCAATAAGAATATATCCAGCCCCAATTGGGCTAAGCATCAAAAGATTTGTAATCCAGACAAATGCAGAACTCCCACAAAAATATGCCCTAAATGCCATAGAAAATATAACATGAAATATTTCTCTTATACTTGTTCTGAACAGTCATCAACATTTCCAAACAAAATTGATTGGAAATATTTGTGTAATTGCTCTCTATAATTTAGCTTGCAAGGCCATATTTTGTAATTTTCTAGACCAGGAGCTAGACCCTATGCACCAGAAATAGGCCATAAAATGCCTCTCCACAAATTATGTGAGCATCATGGAGCACACAATACACTTTACAATTTTGAGAATCTCAATTTAAATTCAGGAACAAGAGATTTGGATTTGATGTATCTGGAAATATCAAAAATTATTTCATTCTTCACAAACAAATCTCATCTAACAATTCCATAACAGTTCCATGCTCAGCTCTGTGTCTGTGTGAGGCAAGCACAGCTCTGTTAGAGATATGGATATTATATAAATTTAAAAATTATTTCATTCTTCACAAACAAATCGTATCTAACAATTCCATAACAGTTCCATGCTCAGCTCTGTGTCTGTGTGAAGCAAGCACAGCTCTGTTAGAGATAGGGATATTGAGTATTGAAACATCTAGAAATTATTTCATTCTTCTCAAGCTCAGCTCTGTGTCTGTGTGGGGATTTGTTCCTAATATCATCAAAACAACACAGCTCTGTTAGACACAGAACATTCAATTCAATATCTATAACATCTCTGTGTAATTCCATAACAGTTCCATGCTCAGCTCTGTGTCTATGTAGAGCAAAACAGCACAGCTCTGTTAGAGATAGGTATATTATATAAATTTAAAAATTATTTTATTCTTCAAAAACAAATCTCATCTAACAATTCCATAACAGTTCCTTGCTCAGCTCTGTGTCTGTGTGAGGCAAGCACAGCTCTGTTAGAGATAGGGATATTAAGTATAAATTTAAAAATTATTTCATTCTTCACAAACAAATCTTATCTAACAATTCCATAACAGTTCCATGCTCAGCTCTGTGTCTGTGTGGGGATTTGTACCTAATAACATCAGTACAGCACAGCTCTGTTAGAGCTATAACATCTCTGTGTAATTCCATAACAGTTCCATGCTCAGCTCTGTGTCTGTGTGGGATTTGTACAGCAACACAGCTTTGTTAGAGATAGAGTAGATGGGTATAAATATTATTTCATTCAATTCTTGAACTCTATATCCATAACAGCTCTGTTAGAGATAGGGATATTATATAAATTTAAAAATTATTTCATTCTTCACAAACAAATCTCATCTAACAATTCCATAACAGTTCCATGCTCAGCTCTGTGTCTGTGTAGGATTTGTACAGCAACATAGCTTTGTTAGAGATTCATTCAATTCTTCACCTCCATATCCATAACAGCTCTGTGTTTATAATAGATAGGAATATTGAGTGCATTTAACAATTCCTGCCCATAACAGTTCCATGTTCTAGAAATATCAGCAAGGCTCTGTGTCTGTGAGATTTGAAACCTTGTTCCCAATCAGTTCCAAGCTGTTCAGCTCTGTGTCTGTGAGATTTGAAACCTGTTCCTGTACAGCTCTGTGAGAATTTTCATAGTGCCTAATAATATCAGCACAGCTCAGTTAGGATCGCATCTAACAAATATCAAGGATTTGTACCTAATTACAGTAGCACAGGGATAGGGATAAAAAGTATAGACTATTGATATAGAAATTATTTTATTCTTCAATCTTATTCATAACAGTTCTATGCTCCTATGTGTCTGAGCAACATCAGTACAGCACAGCTCTGTTAATTAATATCTATTGAAACATGTGTCTGTGCGGGGATTTGTACCTAAGTATAGCTATTATTGAGTATAGAATTATTATATCTAGAACCATTTTCTGTGTCTGTGCAGGGATTTGTACTTAATAACATTAGTACAGCATTGCTCTGTTAGAGTATAGATTTATTTTATTATTGAAACATCTCTTCACAAACAATCTCATCTAACAATTCTATAACAGTTCCGCTCAGCTCTGTGTCTGTGCGGGGATAAACATCAGTACAGCACAGATCTGTTGCTCATCTTTTCAGCTCTGTGTCTGTGCAGGGATTTGTACCTAATAACATCAGTACAGCACAGCTCTGTTAGAGTATAGATTTAATTATATTATTATTGAAACATCTAGAAATTATTCTTCAAACAAATATCATCTAACAATTCCATAACAATTCCATGCTCAGCTCTGTTGATCATCTTTTCAGCTCTGTGTCTGTGCAGGGATTTGTACCTAATAACATCAGTACAGCACAGCTCTGTTAGAGTATAGATTTAATTATATTATTATTGAAACATCTAGAAATTATTCTTCCTAACAATTCCATAACAATTCCATGCTCAGCTCTGTGTCTGTGCTGGGATTTGTACCTAATAACATCAGTACAGCACAGCTCTATTAGAGATAGGGATATTGAGTATAGATTTAAATATTGAAACATCTAGAAATTATTCTTCAAACAAATATCATCTAACAATTCCATAACAATTCCATGCTCAGCTCTGTGTCTGTGCGGGGATTTGTACCTAATAACATCAGTACAGCACAGCTCTGTTAGAGACATTTAATTCTTCACATTTATATCCATAACATCTCTGTGTCTGTGTGTCAGTACAGCACAGCTCTGTTAGAGATAGGGATATTGAGTATAGAATTAATTATATTATTATTGAAACATCTAGAAATTATTTCATTCTTCACAAACAAAACTCATCTAACAATTCCAAGCTCAGCTTTGTGTCTGTGCGAGGATTTGTATTTAATAATATCAGTACAGCATAGCTCTGTTAGAGACATTTAATTCTTCACATTTATATCCATAACAGCTCTGTGTCTGTGTGAGGCAAGCACAGCTCTGTTAGAGATAAGGATATTGAGTATTGAACCATCTAGAAATTATTTCATTCTTCACAAACAAGTCTCATCTAATAATTCCATGCTCAGCTCTGTGTCTGTGTGGGGATTTGTACCTAATAACATCAAAACAACACAGCTCTGTTAGAGACAGAATATTCAATTCTTCACAATTCCATAACAGTTCCATGCTCAGCTCTGTGTCTGTGTGAGGCAAGCACAGCTCTGTTAAAGATCTTCACAAACAAATCTCATCTAACAATTCCATAACAGTTCCATGCTCAGCTCTGTGTCTGTGTGGGGATTTGTACCTAATAACATCAAAACAACACAGCTCTGTTAGAGACAGAATATTCAATTCTTCACATCCATATCCATAACATCTCTGTGTAATTCCATAACAGTTCCATGCTTAGCTCTGTGTCTGTGTGAGGCAAGCACAGCTCTGTTAAAGATCTTCACAAACAAATCTCATCTAACAATTCCATAACAGTTCCATGCTCAGCTCTGTGTCTGTGTGGGGATTTGTACCTAATAACATCAAAACAACACAGCTCTGTTAGAGACAGAATATTCAATTCTTCACATCCATATCCATAACATCCTGTGTAATTCCATAACAGTTCCATGCTTAGCTCTGTGTTTATGTAGAGCAAAACTGTTAGAGATAGTGATATTAAGTATAAATTTAAAAATTATTTCATTCTTCACAAACAAATCTCATCTAACAGTTCCATAACAGTTCCATGCTCAGCTCTGTGTCTGTGTGAGGCAAGCACAGGTCTGTTACATGATAGGAATATTAAGTATAGATTTAAATTTCATTCTTCACAAACAAATCTCATCTAACAATTCCATAACAGTTCCATGCTCAGCTCTGTGTCTGTGTGAGGCAAGCACAGCTCTGTTAAATATAGGAATATTAAGTATAGATTTAAATTTCATTCTTCACAAAAAAATCTCATCTAACAATTCCATAACAGTTCCATGCTCAGCTCTGTGTCTGTGTGGGATTTGTACAGCAACATAGCTTTGTTAGAGACAGAGTAGATGGGTATAAATATTATTTCTTTCAATTCTTCACCTCCATATCCATAACAGCTCTGTGAAATTTATTCTTCACATCTAACAATTCCATAACAGTTCCATGCTCAGCTCTGTGTCGGTGTGAGGCAAGCACAGCTCTGTTAAATATAGGAATATTAAGTATAGATTTAAATTTCATTCTTCACAAACAAATCTCATCTAACAATTCCATAACAGTTCCATGCTCAGCTCTGTGTCTGTGTGGGATTTGTACAGCAACATAGCTTTGTTAGAGACAGAGTAGATGGGTATAAATATTATTTCATTCAATTCTTCACCTCCATATCCATAACAGCTCTGTGAAATTTATTCTTCACATCTAACAATTCCCATAACAGTTTCATGCTCAGCAAGGCTCTGTGTCTGTGTAGATAGGGATATGAATA
>NW_028143844.1:0-26900 GCF_977018435.1 Lepisma saccharinum
AAACAGTGGTCAGAAGATGTGAGCTACTTGTAGCGTCGCTACTGTAGCTAGCTACAAAATTTGTAGCTGTAGCTGTAGCGACGCTACATTTTGAAAATTGTAGTTGTAGCGGTAGCGAAGCTACAAAATTCCTGTAGTTGTAGCGAAAATTTCGCTACAGCTACATTTTTTCTCAGCATTTTGAGGTGAATTTTGAATGTGGCAACAGCGTCAGAAAAAATCTTCAATAACCCTTAATTTTGCAGGAGGTTCATAAAGTCAGTTTATTACATGGAGGTACAGATTATCTAGATTGTAGATTATAAATATCTGTGTAATTTAATTAATTAGTAGCTGAATAATTCAGATATCCAGATAACTAACTGACATATATGAATATATTCCTGCTAACAGCTACGTCTTTTTAGCTGCATCGCTATTTTGGGAAGAAACGCCTCGTTTGCTGCACCACTGGAAAAAAGTGCATCGTTTGTGTCACCCCCGAAACAAATCCTGTTGATATCCATGGTGTAAGAGACACCAAAATGTCATTAATTGCTGTGTAAGACACAACTTGCAGTGCAAAAATGAGTGATGGATTTTCTACTGCACTGACAAGTGCCAGCAATAAATGGCTCAGTACGTTAACAGCATTGATCATCGTCAGTATATAGGATCTCACCAGCAGGAAATTATTGTTACAAGAATCATAGAATTTCTGGAATTACAATTATTTTCGCGATAGTATTTGTTCCCAAATTTTAAAATTACAATACATTTAGAACAGTCAGGTTTACACGACAGTTTCCTCAATAATTTTATCATATTGCAAAAAGTATGACTTTCCTACAGAAACGACAATTTTCTTTAGTTAATACGTATACATAGTTTTCAAATGTATGTATTTCTCCTACTTTTGCGTCACTTGTCTGTAACTTTTGCTAATCATGACATCATCATCCCTTGCAGTTTCCTGCCTCTGGCTGGGTCAACATATAAGTCAAACCTCTCCATTTTTTCTTGGTCTTCCACCACTCCTCTCTTTGCACGGTGTTGCAATCTTGTCCTCTTCTCCTAACACTCCGCTATCTGCTCTTTTCACCGACATCTTGATCTCCCCCTTGACCTTATTCCCACTTCTTGTGCATTGTAAGCTCTTACTGGTGGTCTTTCTTCATCCATCCTCTTCATGTGTTCGAACCATCTCATAGTCTTCCCCAATATACTCCTTAAAAATTTCATCTCCACTGCCTACATCTTTCTTCTGTCACTCTCTGTCATTGTCCAAGTCTCTGCTCCATACGCTATTATTGGCACATAGTATGTGTTATATATTACCTTCTTGCATTTCATAGGTACATCCCTGTTCCATATTAATCTTTGAACGCTTTGATATAGTCCACCACCCATTTGTTCTCTTCTGTTTACCTCGTCATCTATTCTTCCACTTCTGTCAATCATGACAATGAGGATGAATGGTTTATTTAATTATTCTCTTATCTATAGTCACTTTCTACCTCTTTCGGCTAATTGTGAGAACGAGGAAGAATGATGAGCAGTGAGGCGAATGGAGGAGCAGGAGAATCCCATCCTCCCAACTTGGCGACTTTCCTAGTTTTTGTTTTGAGTCCATTTTATGCATAGATAAGCTGATCGAGACTGGATCCTAACCACTATGTGCCTCCCCTGGGAATCGAACCTGAGGCCCTTTTGTAGTCAAACGGCTTCAGGTACTTTTCATTCAAAATGCTGTCTTCATATCAGTCTATAAAAAATGAAATATTTATTCTCGAGAAAAATATGTTGATGTGAACATACGTAAATACGTAATCCTACCAAATTTGATTTGTGTATAGTTGTAATCATTAATTTGGGTAACAATCTAATTGCAATATTCATATATCAAATATGAATTGATATGCCACTTGCATAGGTATGGTATTCTCAAAACTATAGTAAAAATAAGTAACTGAAGTAACACTGCTATCAAAATTATTGAATGACTGGAATCATGATAAAAAAATAACAGAATCTATTTACCAGTAGTAGGAGATTTTTAATACCCATATGGTTTTTTTAATTTTTTTATGCAGAAGTAGCGCAAAAAGTAGCGAAGTAGCGAGTAGCGATCAGGAGTAGCGTAGCGAGCTACTTTTTGGTAAATGTAGCTGTAGCTGTAGCGAAGCTACATTTTGGAAGAGTAGCTGTAGCTGTAGCGAAGCTACTTGTAAAATGTAGCGTTCTGATCACTGCAAATAAATAAACATGCAATATGTTGAAATTTAGAATTTAGAATTTAGAATTTCTTTATTCATGGGCGAAATTCAGCCTGTGGCTGCTCTACCACTTAATGAATGTATTTCATTGTGAGCTAAAACATAGCTTGGTACACACAAACACATCTTTCATTGAGAATGTAAAGGTTTTATCTCCAAATTGTAAACAAGTCGAGATATTTTGGCTGTGGTCTGTTTAGGATGCATTCATTTCATTTATACTACATATCGTCTGATGCCTACGTACAACCAATATTGATATATTGTGAGCATGTTTGATTCATCTACAAAATTTGGAAGCAGTAACGAGAGTACAAACTCCAAGAGCCAATGAAGCCTTACAGCAATTTCCCTCAACCAACTACAAGCGCCATCTGAGTATGAAATAAACCCTTTGCATTCTAATTCTCAGTCACTTGTGGGAGCTGCTTAGAAGTAGTAGTGGACTTCGGCTCTTTCTTTTGTTCTTGACATACCAAAATTTTGAATAATAGTGGAATCAAAGTAGTTGATTGATTGAATTTACTTATTTTACTTTGCTATCAAATGACAAATTTATAATGAAATTGTTTCATCTCCATTACAGAACAACTACCTAATCTCACTTCTAAAATGCAGCTTTCTATCTGGTCAAAGTTAGTGTTGCATGCAATTGTTCTATCTGAAATTTCAATAATTAATTACAGCATAAATACCTAACCCAACAACTACTTCTTTTTCTAAAGGCTTCAATATATTTGAGCCTTTGCAATGATACAAACTTTCAGCACAATGGTGACAAAGGTCCAATAAATATATCATGTCAAACTTGAAACATCTCTCCTGAAAAAATGGACAAATATGAAAATAGGGTAACAGTTTAGTATATCGGAGACACATTTCTTCATTTTTACAGAAGAAACTACTTACGGAAATGAGTTTCTCCAAGTTTCAAACGTTCATTGAGGTATTTTCTTTCATCGTGGAATATATTTGCCCAGGAAATCATGTATTTTTCAAGAGAAATATCTCTCCAATGCACAAAAGCTCTTGCCTCTATTACCTTTGACTACGTGAACCAAATGTTCTGTACGTTTGATGACGTAAGCCAATGTCAGTGTTTCCAACCCCCCTTTTTTAACTATGCTTACCTAACCTAACCTTATCGGAAATGGTTCGTGGGGCTATCCGTGAATGGTTCGTGGGGCTATCCATCAGCTACCGTGCATAATGGTTCGTGGGGCTATCCGTGAATGCTTCGTGGGGCTATCCGTCAGCTACCTGTGCATAATGTACAATTTGCACACGTGACAAACACAATAGTAGGTATTTTTCGGTGAACAAGGTTGGAAACACTGCATACTCACAACATGAGTCAAGATGTGGCCGCCATATTGTGTATTACGAAAGCAAAGAAAGGAATAAAAAAAATCACTGCATGTGATAAATTGTGTTTCTTTTCGTGTAAAAAGCATAATGGCAACTTGAACTATGTTCTGCAATACACAATTGGTAAGTACGAACCATGCGAAACACAAAATATTCGATTTTAATGTGTCTCCGATATACTAAACTGTTAGCCTACCGAAAATAGTGCATGCATGAATTTCCATTTATAAATAATATGAATAGTGTTGAATTGAAATTCTCTTTAGAATATTGGTGAGATTTAGCAAAGGAAACTCCACCAGGGCTAGACTCTACTTTACGTCCTTATTGCCTTTTGGTGGTAACCGATGGGAGTTAACAACACTGCAGGCTCGTCTTTGTGTCCGCGTTGTGAATGCTTGTGCTTTGTTCGTTTGCGTTCTGCGTGGTGATTGCTTCTTTGTGTTCGCGGTGCGTTGTGCATGTGTATGGTGCATGAAAAAGAACAGGTTCCAAAAACTTGTAGATAGTGTAAAATACATTTATCCCAGTAATAATTTAGTGCATCGTTCAAAACCGTGCTTGCAGACAGCCAACATCTCTTCAGGTAAATACCTTTTTCTTCTTACACTTTCTGTTCACGATAGCCCTACTAACCATTCATGGGTAGCCCCACGAACCATTCACGATAACCTCACAAACCATTCACGTTAGCCCCAAAAACCATGCACGGGTAGCCCCACGAACCATTCACGGTGACGAGGTATGCCTATGAGGTTAGGTTAGGCTACAGCACCTTGAATAACGTAGTGTGGAAAACGACACAAGAAACTGGTTCCCCGAGACGATGACAAGTAGATGGCAGTGCGATCGACCCAGGAGCTAATTTTGTTACGAAAGTAATGCGGCTTAGTTGGTTTTTGGAATATATTGTGTATATTTGTTTCTCTAGAAAGGCGGTAAGTGAATTGATGGAAACAGTTATATTTGTGGAGTGATTTGCAGTCACGAAATGGCATTAATTTGGAAAGAAAAGTAAAATAAAATTAATAAATAAATAGCATGCGTCAGGGGTTTATCCAGGATTTTTCCCTTGGGGGTGTGTTGGAAAATTTTGGGGGGGTGTAAGTTTCGGGAAGTTAAGTGCATATTTTGGACAGTTTTAAAAATGTTCGCCCTAATTCAATTTGTTCATGGATGTTTCTAGAGATTAACCCTCCCCCCTCCCTTCCCTTCACGTAACATTTCAGAAGAAAAAAGATGTCAAATACAGGAAAAGATGGAAAATAGATGAATGTTAACATTTCAGTTTAACGTTTCGAGTATTGCTTTCCTTCCGATAATGTTCAGTACTTGATTTAATCAATCGTTAGACAAAACACGAAATTTTAACATATTATTACCAGGAATCATTTCATGCAATTCTTAAGCTAATTATAAAGAAATTAGAAACACTTGCGCAATATTTTAACTGTATTTGTATCGTTCTTGCCGTAGGTGTAACTCGGAGTTCAACTTGGGGGTGTCCAATTGAAATATCAGTGAGAATGCATTGCATGGGTGTGCGCGCACTTGCCTGTCTGAAGTAGTAGTAATAAATACAGATATGATATGACTTAAATAAATTATGACACTGCCAGCGAAGCGAGCAAAAAAAGTTTTAGAACAATTTCTTTGCAAACTGATTATGCATATTATTAGTTAAACATAGCGACAGTATCCCATGATGTTTACTCTTTACAATCTTGCTTTGCTCGTTCGTTGCAGACTTCAATATGAAATTCCTTGACCGATTTCGTTAAAAAGCAATATCAGGTATCTATCAAACGTGCATCCAAACTTCCCACTATATTTTAAAGTCTTCATGGCATGCTCTAAATATATCGAGTTTCATTACTTTATTTCAGTTTGTGAATCATCGTTTAAACAGAGATTAGAAAACACCAGCAGAATTTGGAACTCACTCGCTACATAGAACTATTAAAATTATACATGCATATTTTCTAACTGTTAGAACAGGAGGGGGCAGGGGGCATGTGGTGAGGTAAAGAGGACGCCTAACGAGCAAGGCAAGATTGTAAAGAGTAAACATCATGGGATACTGTCGCCATGTTTAATTATTAATATGCATATGCATTATACCCTTACAAAACTTTGGAAAATACGCTTGGCGCTTTTGAGAGTTTATCTTTCAAACACTAAATGAGAGACTCCAGGGAATTAGGAATCACGTGCCTCTTTGCCTTAAAAGAAAACGAAATAACATGTGCAAATAAACGCATGGCATGTTAACTGCAAAATGAAGGCAAGGAATTTTCATTTCTAAATTGAGGCAATGCTTTATTTTCAATTATTTAAAAATTGAATAGCATTTATTTCACTATCCAACACAAAGAGCACAATGACCAAACAAATTTTCTCTCTCCACGTTTTCCAGCAGGCAGTGGCAAGCGCCGTCGTGCCCTCACTGGTGCGCCTGTGGTCAAATATAAATTTGGGACTTAATGTAAATTAAATTTATTTTATGTTTAATTCCTTACACTCAGGCCCTTAGCCAGGAATTATTTGTAGGGGGGACAAAGGCAATCCTAGAGGGGGCAAATTTTTAATATATTGTGTCGCACTGGCAGATATAGCAGGGTACACAGAGGCACTTGACACCTCCCCCAAAAGAGATAAGTAACAGAAAAGGAATGATATCTTGAAACGGCAACGGACCAAAGAAAAAAAAAATCGAGCAACATCAAATGACATTTTTTCGATAATGACCTTTCCAGATTTGCCAAAGAATATAAAGTTTAACATAAATAGGCTAATAGGGACTGTATCTACTTGATATTTACAGGCTTTATAATGTTAATAGACGATTAATGGGCCTCTCTGCAGAACTGATTAAGGGAGCCCTTTATAAATCATGCTTCAGGGCCTCCCCGATGGCGCAGTGGTAGCATCCTCGTCTTGTAACCAAGTGGTCCCGGGTTCGATACCCGGTGGAGCCACATAGTGGTTTGGATCCCACTTTAAACTGTAGGTCCAGTCCCGATTAGCCTAGTGTGCATAAAGTGGACTTAAAACACCAATTCAATCAATCAATCAATAAATCATGCTTCATAATGATTCTTTCTAGTTTCCAGTATGCAAGATTTTCCCGCACAAAGGAATCTAACGAGAATCCAACAACACCAAGAAGTTATGCAAGAAAAATCGAATTAATGAAGTAATAATGATTACATATTATCTACACTTCGATGAACTGTGTAAAAATTTGTAATACATTTTTTTTGTACTTGCTAAAACATGGGTCCCTTAGTCCACCACGGACTCTATTTCCTTCAAAGGGGAGACTCTTGCATCACTACACGTTAACCATTTTGCAAAATATTGTGTGAATTGTATTATATTATAGTTGAAATACATGTTTTGACACCTGACAAACAAATAGGAATACCTTGATTTATCAATGAATTCTTGGATTACAGTGTCATCATTAATATTTCATATTCAGTTTCATAGTAAGAAATTGTTTTAATAGAGCGCAAATAATTTTACGGAGCGCCATGGCATTCTCTTTAACATTTTTATTTTCTCATATAGATCGTTTGGCTCGCAGAGCCGACTCTCACCGCCCCATAACTATGGCTTTGAACTTGGACTATAAGAACAGAAGACACTGCGAGCGAAGCGAGCAAGAAAATTTTACGAAATTTATTTTTATTTGTATAAAATTTGAAATCGAGAGGGGGGCAATTGCTCCTTGGAAGTGCCCTTGGGCGTCTCGAAGAAAAATGCAAGGAACTCGTAAAAACTAATTCCATCAAGAGTATCCAATTGTCCTGCTATTCTTAGATTCTCTTTCAATGTTCGCTTCCCCTAGAATGGACTCCCGTCCAAGGTCGGGAGGGTGGTGGTGGAGGGGGAACAATTCCCCTGCCGCCCTGTGGTTGCGGCACTGTTTATGAGTCTCTCTTCATCAATTTCACGTCATCATTCATTGTTGCGATTAAGCTATAAGTTGCAGAAAAGCAACGCTAAGTAACAAAAATCAAATATCCACTGCCTCTCTCTACCACATGAATCACTATTACCAAAAAGGGAATTTCACCCCCCCCCCCAATTCTGATACGAAATTATACTGAATCCCACACACCTTCATAAATCACAAAATCAATAAGTGTCTTTGTTATGTTGCTAGAGTAATTGTAAAGATTAGTGAGAATTCCAGGTGTTCTGTATTTTTCACAGGGGGGCAAAGCAGGCTCTCTGGGGGGCAGTTGCCCCCTGCCCCCCTCTAGCTACGAGCCGCTTACACTTCCTTTGCTTCCTGTGAAAAGTTGAATAAAATTAAACATGTCATTATGTCAGGGAACCGACTAGATACAAAGTGAAAGACAATTTTTACTAAATCTATATCTTTGCAAACTGACAATAACTTTAATTTAATAGGGTGCCAGTAATTTCACAGGGCACCACGACGTTAAAGCTTTTCTATTTTTATCTGTTTTGCTTGTTCGGCACCCCATTTGTACTTAGCGCCCAGGCAAGCACCCCAATTGGACCCTCCTCCTTTTACAACTCTCTTTCTAATAGTATATAATTTATTTTACAAAGGTAAGAACTCTTGGAGCCACAAAAATGGTCATCAACTATAGACGTGAATGAATCACTTAGGTTCTTCATGAAATACTTGCCATTTTATATCGAATACTCGGTCAGTAAATTTTATATTGGTACTTTATGAATATCGGTTGGAAGAAATTATACCTACATATAGCGTCACTGATTTTCTACTCACCACTTTCGGTTTCTTTCTGTCTGGTTTTTCATTTTCTCTATCTTCTTCAGACAGTTTTGCAGTCAAGTTTCAGACATTGTTATACACTAAACAGAACGACAACACACGAACGGAGATGCTACACTGAGACTGACCTAAGGCATTTGACTGTTCTTTTCTCTACCACTCCAAAATCATTCATCTCGCCAAGTTACAGAAAATAGTGTTGCTAACCATAGTAACAGAATTCACTACAAGGAGTCAAACCTGTATCTTTGAATTTCTTCCCTTACTTTTATCGTACATTTTTCACATGGATGAATCGAAAGGAAAATGCAACAAAAAGTAAATTGCATTCACTCAGGGGTTGAATAATTGAATTTACGAATCTGTAACGTATTTCAGAAATATATAAGGTATTCAAACGCTGAACTGTCAATACTGTGCGCGGAATGTGCTCCCTCGAAGGAGGGCGAGAGGTCAGTTTGACATTTTCCAGATGGCAGTGTCCCTTCCCTACCCTTTAGAGCTGACCGAAGCCTTGTCAAGGGAGCTAGTGTTTCCAGGAAATGACCATGCTGCACATTCCACCCTCCTTCCTTTTAGTTGATCGAAAGGTCCATTGGACTACGCTTCTTCAGCTACAAATGATTCCTTTCTGTTAATGTTGAAGTATTGTCATTCTATTGTTGATATAAACATCCATATTTACACCCCCCCTGTAGGGGGGTGTTCCACTTTTCTGCTTGGGGGGTGTTCACCAAAATTTGGGAGGGTGTTGGGGGGGTGTTAGGGGGGTGTGGATAAATCACTGGCATGCGTAACGCAAGAAGAAACATATCAATGTGATTCCGGACGTCAGGTCTTGGACTGTGTATTAGAGTTTATTTTTCTATGTTATTAGAATATAAATAGTATCCTGAGAGATATTTCATACCGAGGCGACAAACCACAAATGTCGCTTGAAAGCGAGCAGTCGGAAATCAATGCAGCCTTTCGAACCGTAGGGACAAAAGCTCTGACTGCACCGTTTCCTCAAGGAGATTTTACACCAAAGCGACACGCGACAAACGATACGAGGATTTCACACCAAAGCGACACGGGTCATTCGGTCCAAGGCAACATTCATACCGAAGTGACACATGTTGCTTGGAAAGGAGCCAATCAAGAGCAACATTTCACATCATAGCGGCATGACGGGAAGCACAGGCCAGCGTTCGGTTGGTGAAATCCTCAAGCGATAAGTGGCGCGTGCCGCTTGTCGCTTTGGTGCGCAATCTCACTAAAGCAAGACACTCATTGCATCGCGTATGCGCGAACAACAAACCACGGCAACATGTTGCAAGCTATTGAGGAAATGGCCCAGTTTGAGCGACGCAGAAGCGACAAAGCGACACGTGTGGCTTATCGTGTCGCCTAGATCTGTTGTTGTAATGTGCGGTTTATCGTGTCGCCTATCTGTTGTTCGCAAGCAACGCTTGCTAATAGACTGAAGGCACCATGTCGCTTGTCAGTTAGTTAGGAACTCCCCCTGTAGCGCGTCGCTTCGGTCTGAGCACCCTTCCTTTAAGGAGCTTTCCGACCGAAGTAACAAGTAGCACGGGAATACGCCATATGAACGTGTCGTTTGCTGTTTGGACCCTCATGTGCAATGAATGCTATTTTACAGTCTGGAAGTGTGTGTCACTAGTGTGACAGTGTGAACATCCCGTGTCGCTTGTCCCATTGGTTTGAAAGTTGCCTTACACTCATGTCGATGGCACTAAGAAAGTTTTGTGTAGTGTTGCCCACGAGACGAGACTTTGGTCTGTCTCGTCTCGTGGAAATGCTGTCTCGTCTCGAAAATATTCGTTTGTCTTATGACACATGGTCAATCTCGTCTCGTCTCGAATTTTTAAAAGCCTGTCCCGTCTCGTCCCGTGGGCAACACTAGTTTTGTGGGGTTCCCCTTGTCGTTTCATGCAATCATCATTATCATCATCGCCGCGATTAGTTTAAAGCGGAAGAAAAGAGACAGTAAATATCAAAAATACAAATGCTTCAGTGTGTATATCTTTAAAAGAAATGATGATGATGATAATAATAATGAACCTAATTCATACACAAAAATTTAGTTGCCAAGAACATTCCACGCGTATTTTTTCTCCCGTATTATTAAGGAAAGTATAACGATAACAGTACGTGGTCGACTGTCTAGAATGTTCGTTAATATCTTCGCGACCACTGTACCAAATATCATAGCAATTATCACATTCATAGAAATGCTTCATGTAAAAGAATCAGACGTTGCAGCGAAAACTCCATTTACTTCCATT
The DNA here is from genome assembly GCF_977018435.1 of Lepisma saccharinum. NCBI lineage: Eukaryota > Metazoa > Arthropoda > Insecta > Zygentoma > Lepismatidae > Lepisma > Lepisma saccharinum. The sequence continues at coordinate 10,689 of NW_028143844.1, forward strand.
ATAAGCAGTCGAACACAAAACACCGGGGTCAACACCAGCGCCTCTAGCGGATCATTTTCGAGTGGAACCAGCCAGAGAGCGCAGAACCATGCCGTTTTCCACACTACGTTATTCTAGGCGCTGTAGTTAGGCCTATTAGGTTAGGTTCCATTAGCACTCATTTCACCCCTAAATATGTGCATCATCGTCGAAAAATTTCCTCAGTACGTTCAATTACGCATATCCGGACAACATCGGTTTTTATCGCTTTCCTCCTCCAGGTAATTTTTCCTCGCTTTGGGATTTACGTTGTTAAATTCCTTATACAATAAGCTTTCCAACGATATATGACACGTATTCCTTAGGAAAAGGACGTAAAGTAGAGTCTTACCCTCCACCAGCTGTTTCATCCTTTATTTTACAATTATTGTTGTCCTCTCAAATGACAATGCAACTAAAATATTCAGTGATGCAGCCCAGCACTTAAGCATTTACAAAATAACTTACAGTTTTGTTGTAGGTTGATCATCATCTGTGATTCGTGATTTTGGATGTTCATTTACTCAGTTTAAAATATTATATTCAAAGCAATGATTTATGTATCTGAAAAGTTTAGTTGTATTATTGAATTCAACTCAACTCAACAAAGTTTTATTGGACTTACAGCTTTACTTGTCTTGAACCACAAAACGATTTAGAGCAAAAAACTGAACAGTATACGTACTTCACATAGCAACGAGCACCCCCTGACGTATACTGTTCAGTTTTTTGCTCTAAATCGTTTTGTGGTTCAAGACAAGTGAAAAGCTTACATGTGTTTTCCACCCCTTGGAATCAACAAAAAGAAATGTTTAAATAAATCAGGGATAACAGAACTGATTGACAAGATTGGCATAAATGAAATTAAGAATAGTGTACGAGTCTGTTCACTTTATTTTCCGAAATAATCTTTCGGAAAGATGATTTTATTGCCATGAAAGTAAGTTTTAAATTGTTCTTTATGAATATAACATTCTTTTCGAAATCAATGTATTATTTATGTAATACAGGTGCAAGTCGATTAAGTGCGAAGATGAAAATAGTTTGAGAATTAATTAATGTCCGTAATCATAGAAGTAAGTCAGAAAAACATAATTGACATGCTAATGTGGCTGTTTCATTCAGTAAGTCAATTTTTAGTGAAGACTGAAGATAGCCTCAATGAAATTGTTGTTATTGTTAATTGTTATTATTATCATCATTATCCGGTGTTGTTATTAAACCAGCCTGCCTCTTTGGGGGAAAAAACTGCAACGGCATGTTTACATTTATTTCCTTCCCAAGCTTTGCAATACAAGTGAATTGCTTTATTTTCAAATCATTTCTGAGAGCCCCAGTTAGGCAGTTACAACCGAGGGTGCAGTGCAGATGAAACAGCACCGCTTTGAAAAACCAGTGCGTATACATTAGTTTGGTCTCCGTTTTCCGTGTTATTTTTATTATGATAATTAAATGCTTCGCTCTCAGCACAGCTTCACCTTCGTTATAGTTCCTGGAATTCACATCGCATTCGCAATATTTAAATATAAGGCGTAATTTAAACGTTTCTTCCATACCAGCAATGACAACACGCTGCTATTACGTACTACTACTGAATGTAAACAAAGATCTATCCTACGTAGAGTGGCCATATTGGAAGCGACACTAGCGCTCAGGTGGTAATTTTATTCGCGCCCGCTATGGAAGATCGTATTGGGCTATGGTTAACCACGAGAGAGAGAGAGAGAGAGAGAGAGAGAGAGAGAGAGAGAGATTTTCACCTGGTAGCCAGTAGCGGCGATTGGGTGCCAAAACCGGGGGTCAAGGACAATTTACTTTCTCTTAGTAGGCAAGTTTGAGTTTTTGTTTTAGGTCCACTTTTATGCACAGATAGACTAATTGGGACTGGACCTACAGTTTAAAGTGGGATCCGAACCACTATGTGTGCCTCCACCGGGTCTGCGCAGACAAGGCTTAGTATTAGGAGGCCATAGTGCAGTAGCAAAAGTGGAAATACTGTGAGGGGGCACCGCCATCATACCCCATGCCCCTCCAATCACCGCCACTGCTGGTAGCCTTGCATCAATGATAATAAAACTAAAAGTACCCAATATCGCAGACTGTTGTCTTCTGGAGACATCCTCTCTACACAACAAACACATTCATTTATGCAAGCACAAAGTTGAAATTTTTACAAGTTTGAAAAATCGTCGATGTTATTTTCGTAGCTTTTTATAGGTTCACATTTAAAAATTTCATGGCTCGAGGGGGGTCCATGTCCCCATGTCCCCTCCCCTGGGTACGGGCCTGTACTCCAGCAGCGTCTTCGGCCGCCTAACCAGTTTCAGGTACTAGAGGGTGCTGTAGAAAGGGATGGGGAAGATTTCTCTGTGTTAGTGTTGTTCACGAGACGGGACAGGCTTTTTAAAATTCGAGACGGGACGAGACTGACCACCTGTCTCGTCTCGTCTCGTTTTCGAGACGAGACAAAAGACGAGACGAGACGGCTCGTGAAAAGTCTCGTCTCGTCTCGAAAGTCTCGAAAAATATAAACAAAATAACAAATCAATTGCAAATATTTATTTATTCGTAATAAAGCATTTTCTTTAGAAACCCAAATCAGCTTCTATATTACACGAAAAAAGATCTGTAAGATTCCCCCTTGAAAAATTCTAATTCGTCACACTTTGTCCGTAACGAATTTGCCCAGACTTGAGGCTCGTGTCCCAGCTATCTTAACTTGCAAAATCCCTGTATCTTCCTACTGATATTTCCTCAAAATACCTTAAACCTGGCAACTATCTGCTACCCCAAGAGCTCTCTTCCATTCATCCTTGCGCAAAACAATCCGGAGGTAGTCATTGCTATTGTTTACTACGGCCCTTTTTCAGCCATATTGGCGACAATCGTCATAAAATTTCTCGCCCAAACAGACCCTTCTTTCATTTGCGACCCTCTTCTCAAAATCCACAACAGCCTCGAGTGCTGGTTGCAAACTCCAAAGATTTCGCACTAAAAACCTAGATAAAGGTAAAGTTCGAAGTGCATATAACACAGTGCCATGAAGGCACATTTACGGGATGTGGGGGAGGCGAAGTGATCAGCATCACACTCCGGCCGTTTTTGCACTCCAGGATTGCCCCCATGCACCCATTGATATGAGGCTATCGAGCACCGGAGCTGCTTTATGCGGGGACAATGCGGAAAAATTCCGACCTTTATTCACCCACTCCGGGAATCGAACCCGGTTCTTCCGCATAGCAGTCAGACGTCTTAACGACTACACCACCGCGGCTGTAAAAACCTAGTAAAAAGGTAATTCAATTAGATACTCTGCTTTGACGTAACGAACATAAAAGTCATAGGGGTCATAAGGGTATTAAGCGACATGCGACAGCAACAAGTGTCGATTGGAAATGAACCCTCAGTAATAAATGCAACCTTCCGAACGGAAGCGACTAGACCGACAAGCGGCACGTGTTGCTTTGTCGCTTGTGTGTCGTTCGGGCTGGGCCGTTTTCTAATAGCGTGCATAGTGTCGCCTCTGTCTGTTGGTAGTGAATTCACAGTGAAAGCTTGCTTATAGACTATGGGAGATTTCACATCCAAGCGACACGCGACCCGTAACACGTAGGCTATCGCTTCATAATTTCACCAATCGAACTAGAGTTTGTGCGGCCTGCCATGCTCCTACGCTGTGAAACGTTGCTGTTGATTGGCTCGTTCCAACGCAACATGTGTCGCGTGTTACTTGTCGTTCCGGTCTGAAATCTCCCTAAAGGAGCGTGTCGCTTGTTGCTTTGGTGCGAAAACCCTGTGTTGCTTGTCGTCTGTCGCTTCAACATGAAAACTATCTTCTGTAAATTTCACACCGAAGCGACAAGCGACACAATCCCCTTCAGTCTGAAGGAAAACATTCACCCCGCATCCGTGAACAACATACCGAGGCGACAAGAGACACGTGCAACTTTTCGTGTGTCTTCTGTTCGAAAGCTTGCATTGACTACTGAACAAGCAACAGGAGAGAAGCGACAAGCAACATGTTTCGCTTGGATACGAACCCTCAGTAAACGTAACCTTCCGAACCGAAGCACCATGTGTCTCTTGTCGCTTGCTTGACGCTCAAATTGGGTTGTATTCTTAATATCGATCATAGAATCACCTCGATCTGTTGATACTGCCCGTGCGGCGAATCATAGACGGAACGGAATGGGATTCTGTTTCTTGTCACTTCAGTCTAAACCCCCGTGTGGCTTGTCGCCTGTCGCGTGTTTCTTCTGTCTCAAAGCTCCCTGCGTGTACGAAGGATAAAGAGTGGATGGGAGACATAAAAGCAAGGCAGATTCTATACACTATCTAGCTATTGATAATCAACAAACTTTATTTGATATACTCATGTTCTTATGATTAAGGAATCATATTTGTTCTCCCTATAGCTACAGTGAGGAAAGTGATTACAGGTTTAACCAATTTTCGAGAATAATATTTTGTGATGTCTCCCAGTTTTAACTTTTGTTGGCATAATATCTTGCAATACTTTTACGAGACCAGACGAGACAAAACGAGACGGGACGAGACGAGACGAGACAGAACCCTTCGAGACGAGACACGATTCCCTTTCATTTTGTCCGAGAAACCCGGAGGAGTAATTCCAATATTTACACCACAAATTTTATGTGTAATATCACACGACTTCAATCTTATTGTTTATGAAAAGATAAAGTAAGTATTAGTTGTACGGACGAATTACTGGAAACTTGGGGTGCGCGGGACCCCGAAAAGTCGGGACCGGAAAAAAAAAAAATCCCCTCCCGATCCCGAGCAGTCGGAAAATACCGAATTGTCACTTTAAGAAGTCGTTAATTCTCGACGTTTTCTGCATTGTAAGTGTCTTGAACTTATCGGAAATTGTTAGTTTTTGTTGCAGAAATGCAAAAACAATCACTTAAGGTGAAAATAATGTGTAGAATTCGAGATTTCCAGAGCTTCTGGAAACTTAGAACATTTCCCGTCCGAAAATTTCCCGACTTTGTAGGGAAATTGCGAATTTTTCCCTTCTCGAATGCCGGTATTTAAAAAATTTCCCTTCCCGACCGAGAAAATTCTGTCCCGCATACACCTACTGGAAACATTTTATTTTTCTCCAGTAAGGGATGTAATTGAGGACTAAAAGTGGTAAACGTTGTAACCAAAAGCGAAAGTGATGGGAAATCGAATCGTTTCGCACATCAGCCCGTAAGAACGTTCACACTAGTGACCTCTTTACACGCCCTTTGAACTACTTAGAGGGCTACCAGCCACTTTTCACGTTTACCACGTTATAAAGCATGGCACATTTCACAGTTTGACGTGGAAAACGGTGTTTGAATTATTTCGGCACTTACAGCGTTAACCAATTTTAGTCTTCAATTATAGTAGCGTAGAGTGTCGGCGATTTGGTGCCAAAACTGAGGGGTGTCAAAAACAGTTTACTTTCCAGAGAAATAGTAATGAGAGGCCATAGTGCGTGGCAAAATGTGGGGGGGGGGGGGCAACTGCTCCCCACGGCACTCCCAATGATAATGTAAAAGACAAGAACCTCTATTTTTCGTTTTCGTATTTCTTCCACGTGTTTATTGTTTTCAAAGGGCGCTTTATTAAAATTCGTTGCTTGTCTCTCTGTTCATTATTTTTTTTTATTTGCAGTAAAAACATGTCACTGTGATATCGGTATCAACATCGGCCGATACCAGCAGTCACACAACAGAAGGGAAAAGCACAAGAAGAAATCGTTGAGTTCCCAACTTTCCCTCCCAGCTTGAACGTAGATAAAAGAAAGCAAATATCGCCACAATCGTCTGGTTCTGCGTGATAGTAATGTTGGTTTAAAAATCTCCACCTTTCATCAGCGTTTCTCGGAAAATCTACGTGGGTGAATCAAAAAGTAAGTTACACCCCCTGTAAAACAAAAACAAAAACAAAAAAAAACACTAGAAAGAAAAAGTAATGGACGAAAACGCATGAACATTTAACTTTTTTCGACATAGTCACCAAGGTGTTCCAAGCACTTTTCGTATCGTGTGACCAGTTTTTCGATTCTTTGTGTGTAAAAAATCCCTCCAATTTCTTTGAACCACTTTGAGACTGCTTCCTGCACTTCCTCATCTGACGCGAAACGCTGACCGCCTATGTCTTGTTTGAGAGGATCGAAAAGGTGGTAGTCACAGGGTGCCAAATCGGGGCTATAGGGATTGAGCACAGTTTACGATAACCCATCTGATCACGAATCAGCATAGACGCACTACCATAGGATATGTTCAGTTGACTTGCAATCTCTTTAATTTTCACTCGGCGGTTAGCAACAATGACTGCATTCACACGCTCCGCGTTGTCCATAGTGTTCACAGTTGCAGGTCGCCCGACACGCGGTTCGTCGTTCACGTTCGATCTTCTCTCTTCGAACATCTGGCACCATTTTGCGATCATGGGGCGTGACATCGCATTCTCACCATACACCTCGACAATTTGGCGATGGATTTCACTCCGATTATGCCTTTGTGCCCACAAAAATCGGACGACGGAGTGCACCTCAATGTTGGACGCCACCTCAATACGACGCGCCATACTCACACTGTGACTACTTGCATACTAAACCAGCTGAAGCACGGCTGCTTCTGGTGTGTGAAGAAAGCATTCCAGACATTGTTGCCACCAAGCTTGATTATTTTATCTGTCTTAGTACAGGAACACGGGGCGGGTGTAACTTACTTTTTGATTCACCCTAGTGTAAGAGACTTCTTTCAACATGTCACAAGGAAGGATGAACAAATGTTGACAGATAGTTTTTGCTCTGGGCTCTGTTTCCAGCTACTTAAAATCATTGGTGAAAAAAATTCAACCGATACATCGGTATCGACTAGAGATGGACGATATCGGAAATTAGATATTGCAATATATCGTCAAGAAAATATCGTGACAGACAATACGATACGATACTTTTTTCCATAACGTGATATCAGCGATATATCGTCTCCACGATATGTATCGTGTCGGCGATATATATCGTTCCTACGATATAGCTATCGTGTCGGCATATATATCGTGGCGACGATAAGTATCGTCCCATTTTTCCGTGCAGAAGAATATTTAATGTAATAAGAATCAAATCAGGTTCGTCATTCGTTCGGACGGAATGAGTGTATTCATGAGCCAGGTCTGAAGAATTTGCAGATAGGATAATCATCGCCGGTTATATTTTCCGCAAAGAAAAACGGGCGATGAATATGAATCTTGGAGATGGCACAGTCTAGAGAAGACAGCCACATTTGGTGAGTCTCTCAGTTGCTCGAGTGTGGCATGGGGATTTTCTTCATCCCAAATGCGAACATTATGCTTATTGACTTTGTAATTCGTGTGGAATGTGGCCTTGTCACAAAAAAAGACATATATGAAAGTTGTCAGTAGTAGTTGGTATCTGAGATAAGCTCGGTCGCTATTTAATATTCGCAATTAATTTGCACGTACTTAGAACTAATTTGCACGTACTTAGAACTAATTTGCACGTACTTAGAACTAATTAGCATGTACTTAGAGTACTTTACATTTATGTATTTGCTTATTCATAACTTTTATGAATTTTTAATTATTTATTTTATGAAAAATATGTATATAAAAGGTAATTAGAGGTACTAAACGCTATGCATATGATTTTATATTCATTACTGCAAAGTATGTAATGTATGAATCGATAATAATTAATGTTTATAATATTGAAAATAAGAGTTTACGGTTTATGAACCGCTATGAAAGGTGGTAATGGGTGTAGCTACAGGTCCAATTACGATTTGGGACGGTCCCGGTACTCGAACCCGCGATATGTAACGGTAATAAATGGTTAGGCCTATAGTGTATACAACGTATGTAATAATATATGTTATTATGTTATGAAAGACGATGGTACGACACGCTAGACAGAATACGGTGAACTCCGCTCTGAGGGTTGACGAGAAAGGAATTGGGGGGATGTGCGGTCAAGGTCAAATGACGTCACAACGTCAGGACAAAGAAAGAACCCGATTGACCAATCAGAACCGGTTTCCCAAGGTTAATAAGAACGCAAGAACAGGTGAAAGGTATGCAACGCCGTAGGGCATGGGAAGGGATTGATCCAGACAACAAAAGAAGTCTGGGAATGCGCAGCAAGGGTCAATTTTTTGAAACTGTGCGTCGCTTGCATGCTAGAACATGTTTCTGTCTAAGTAGGCCAAGGTTTCCTAGAACACTAGAACAAAGGATGATGGGAAGGAGTTCAATGTAAACTAGAACGCAAGAACAGGATAAAAGTATGCTACAGTGTAACAGAGGACAAGGGCGGAATTGAACCAGACAACAAAGGATGTCTGGGACTGCGCGATCTAGGTCAAATTTCTGAAGCTATGCGTCGCTTGTAGAACCGGTTTCCGCCGCCAATTAATATTCCGCTCAGGTTTGCCTCCAGGGCACTGAATGCTGTACCTCGGGGATTAGGCTAGAGCAGTAGTATAATTGATCCTACAACCAGGACGAGAAATGATGAACCCCCCTCATGCAGATTTGGCTACACTTAAAACTTGCTCAACATGCCCATATGAGCTTTTTGCTCAAGTGTGGAACCCCGTCTAATCCAAGATTTTTGTAAAAATGCCCTCGGGAAGTTCCTGTGAAATGATGAGCCCCCTCAGATTGATTTGTCCACACTTACAAAAGGCACTTCTGTCAGATTGTTGTCCATAAACTTGTTAAAAATATGCCCCTCTTGATATTTTTTTTGCCCACACCTAAAACTAAGCCAAGATACACACACACACACACCCCCACACCCACCCAGACACACACACACACACATATTTACTTCCGGTCCACTTCCGGTCCACTTCCGGTTCACTTCCGGTCCACTTCCGGTTTGCCTACTTCCGGTCCACTTCCGGTATACTTGTGGCCCACTTGTGACTTATTTCTGAGCACAGCTCTGTTAGAGATAGGGATATTATATAAATTTAAAAATTATTTCATTCTTCACAAACAAATCTCATCTAACAATTCCATAACAGTTCCATGCTCAGCTCTGTGTCTGTGTGAGGCAAGCACAGCTCAGTTAGAGATAGGGATATTGAGCATTGAAACATCTAGAAATTATTTTATTCTTCTCAAGCTCAGCTCTGTGTCTGTGTGGGGATTTGTACCTAATAACATCACAACAACACAGCTCTGTTAGAGACAGAATATTCAATTCCATATCTATAACATCTCTGTGTAATTCCATAACAGTTCCATGCTCAGCTCTGTGTCTATGTAGAGCAAAACAGCACAGCTCTGTTAGAGATAGGTATATTATATAAATTTAAAAATTATTTATTCTTCACAAACAAATCTCATCTAACATTTCCATAACAGTTCTATGCTCAGCTCTGTGTCTGTGTGAGGCAAGCACAGCTCTGTTAGAGATAGGGATATTAAGGCTGTGTCCGAAAGCTGCAAGACCATACTTGAAGCGAGCATACTTCGAGAGCATACTCGCAGTGCGGTCTTGAAGCCTGGAAGCGGAAAGCTTTCGAACTGCACTTCGACTGCAGCGCCAACACAAGTGAGGAATGCAACAAAAGTTGCTTCGAAACTAAAATTATCAAACATCGACTGTATGTGCCGCTCTTGTTTTCCGTGAACAACACACACATGACTCGGCGTGCAGTTTATATAACACAGCACGTTATTAATTATAGAAATATGAAAGAAATTTGCTCTTTCAAATTAAGTTTCACACATTCCGCAACATGGTTTACGATCGCGGGAAAAGAAATTGTTTTCTCACTTTTAAACACCTTCTCACTATAGAAGAAAGAAACCACGCATATATGAATAAAACCAATAAATACAATTACATAGTATTTTAAAAACTTGTTTACTTACATTTCCACACAATGGAAGAACTACAACTACCAGCTGATTGACTTCAGACGTTCATTTTTTTAACAAATGAAAAGCAAGCACAGATCGCAAGTGTGCACCGCTCTTGTGCTGCGTCCTCTAGTCTTGTACACTCGTTTGCTTGGCGCTTTCGAACTGCACTAGGTGACGTCACTTCCGTCAAGACTGTACTTCAAGTATGTACTTTGTACCTTTTGGACACAGCCTAAGTATAAATTTAAAAATTATTTCATTCTTCACAAACAAATCTCATCTAACAATTCCATAACAGTTCCATGCTCAGCTCTGTGTGAGGCAAGCACAGCTCTGTAGGAATATTAAGTATAGATTTAAAAATTATTTCATTCTTCACAACTAGCAATTCTATAACAGTTCCATGCTCAGCTCTGTGTCTGTGTGGGATTTGTACAGCAACATAGCTTTGTTAGAGACAGAGTAGATGGGTATAAATAGTATTTCATTCAATTCTTCACATTTATATCCATAACATCTCTGTGTCTATGTGTCAGTACAGCACAGCTCTGTTAGATATAGAGTATAGATCTATTGGAAATTATTTCATTCTTCACAAACAAATCTCATCTAACAATTCCATGCTCAGCTCTGTGTCTGTGTGGGGATTTGTACCTAATAACATCAAAACAACACAGCTCTGTTAGAGACAGAATAGTCAATTCCATATCTATAACATCTCTGTGTAATTCCATAACAGTTCCATGCTCAGCTCTGTGTCTATGTAGAGCAAAACAGCACAGCTCTGTTAGAGATAGGTATAAAATATAAATTTAAAAATTATTTATTCTTCACAAACAAATCTCATCTAACAATTCCATAACAGTTCTATGCTCAGCTCTGTGTCTGTGTGAGGCAAGCACAGCTCTGTTAGAGATAGGGATATTAAGTATAAATTTAAAAATTATTTCATTCTTCACAAACAAATCTCATCTAACAATTCCATAACAGTTCCATGCTCAGCTCTGTGTCTGTGTGAGGCAAGCACATCTCTGTAGGAATATTAAGTATAGATTTAAAAATTATTTCATTCTTCACAACTAGCAATTCTATAACAGTTCCATGCTCAGCTCTGTGTCTGTGTGGGATTTGTACAGCAACATAGCTTTGTTAGAGACAGAGTAGATGGGTATAAATATTATTTCATTCAATTCTTCACATTTATATCCATAACATCTCTGTGTCTGTGTGTCAGTACAGCACAGCTCTGTTAGATATTGAGTATAGATCTATTGGAAATTATTTCATTCTTCACAAACAAATCTCATCTAACAATTCCATGCTCAGCTCTGTGTCTGTGTGGGGATTTGTACCTAATAACATCAGTACAGCACAGCTCTGTTAGAGCTATAACATCTCTTTGTAATTCCATAACAGTTCCGTGCTCAGCTCTGTGTCTGTGTGGGGATTTGTACCTAATAACATCAGTACAGCACAGCTCTGTTAGAGCTATAACATCTCTTTGTAATTCCATAACAGTTCCATGCTCAGCTCTGTGTCTGTGTGGGATTTGTACAGCAACATAGCTTTGTTAGAGACAGAGTAGATGGGTATAAATATTATTTCATTCAATTCTTCACCTCTATATCCATAACAGCTCTGTTAGAGATAGGGATATTAAGTATAAATTTAAAAATTCACAAACAAATCTCATCTAACAATTCCATAACAGTTCCATGCTCAGCTCTGTGTCTGTGTGAGGCAAGCACAGCTCTGTAGGAATATTAAGTATAGATTTTAAAATTATTTCATTCTTCACAAACAAATCTCATCTAAAATTTCCATAACAGTTCCATGCTCAGCTCTGTGTCTGTGTGGGGATTTAGCTTTGTTAGAAACAGAGTAGATGGGTAAAAATATTATTTTATTCAATTCTTCACATTTTATAACAGCTCTATTCTTCACATCTAACAATTCCCATAACAGTTTCATGCTCAGCAAGGCTCTGTCAAGTATCTTAATATTTCATTCCTTCATAACAGTTCCTGTGTCTGTGTGGGATTTGTACCTAATAACATCAAAACAACACAGCTCTGTTAGAGACAGAATATTCAATTCTTTATCTATAACATTTCTGTGTAATTCCATAACAGTTCCATGCTCAGCTCTGTGTCTATGTAGAGCATTTAAAAATTATTTTATTCTTCACAAACAAATCTCATCTAACAACTCCATAACAGTTCCAGGCTCAGCTCTGTGTCTGTGTGAGGCAAGCACAGCTCTGTTAGAGATAGGGATATTAAGTATAAATTTAAAAATTATTTCATTCTTCACAAACAAATCTCATCTAACAATTCCATAACAGTTCCATGCTCAGCTCTGTGTCTGTGTGGGATTTGTACAGCAACATAGCTTTGTTAGAGATTCATTCAATTCTTCACCTCCATATCCATAACAGCTTTGTGTTTACAATAGATAGGAATATTGAGTGCATCTAACAATTCCTGCCCATAACAGTCCATGTTGTAGAAATATCAGCAAGGCTCTGTGTCTGTGAGATTTGAAACCTTGTTCTCAATCAGTTCCAAGCTGTACAGCTCTGTGTCTGTGAGATTTGAAACCTGTTCCTGTACAGATCTGTGAGAATTTTCATAGTGCCTAATAATATCAGCACAGATCAGTTAGGATCGCATCTAACAAATATCAAGGATTTGTACCTAATTACAGTAGCACAGGGATAGGGATAATAAGTATAGACTATTGATATAGAAATTATTTTATTCTTCAATCTTATTCATAACAGTTCTATGCTCCTATGTGTCTGAGCAACATCAGTACAGCACAGCTCTGTTAATTAATATCTATTGAAATATGTGTCTGTGCGGGGATTTGTAACTAAGTATAGCTATTATTGAGTATAGAATTATTATATCTAGATCCATTTTCTTTGTCTGTGCAGGGATTTGTACTTAATAACATCAGTACAGCATTGCTCTGTTAGAGTATAGATTTATATTATTATTGAAACATCTCTTCACAAACAATCTCATCTAACAATTCTATAACAGTTCCGCTCAGCTCTGTGTCTGTGCGGGGATAAACGTCAGTACAGCACAGCTCTGTTGCTCATCTTTTCACCTCTGTGTCTGTGCAGGGATTTGTACCTAATAACATCAGTACAGCACAGCTCTGTTAGAGTATAGATTTAATTATATTATTATTGAAACATCTAGAAATTATTCTTCAAACAAATATCATCTAACAATTCCATAACAATTCCATGCTCAGCTCTGTTGCTCATTTTTTCAACTCTGTGTCTGTGCAGGGATTTGTACCTAATAACTTCAGTACAGCACAGCTCTGTTAGAGTATAGATTTAATTATATTATTATTGAAACATCTAGAAATTATTCTTCTTAACAATTTCATGCTCAGCTCTGTGTCTGTGCGGGGATTTGTACCTAATAACATCAGTACAGCACAGCTCTGTTAGAGATAGGGATATTGAGTATAGATTTTATTATTGAAACATCTAGAAATTATTCTTCAAACAAATATCATCTAACAATTCCATAACAATTCCATGCTCAGCTCTGTGTCTGTGTGGGGATTTGTACCTAATAACATCAGTACAGCACAGCTCTGTTAGAGCTATAACATCTTTTTGTAATTCCATAACAGTTCCGTGCTCAGCTCTGTGTCTGTGTGGGGATTTGTACCTAATAACATCAGTACAGCACAGCTCTGTTAGAGCTATAACATCTCTTTGTAATTCCATAACAGTTCCATGCTCAGCTCTGTGTCTGTGTGGGATTTGTACAGCAACATAGCTTTGTTAGAGACAGAGTAGATGGGTATAAATATTATTTCATTCAATTCTTCACCTCTATATCCATAACAGCTCTGTTAGAGATAGGGATATTAAGTATAAATTTAAAAATTCACAAACAAATCTCATCTAACAATTCCATAACAGTTCCATGCTCAGCTCTGTGTCTGTGTGAGGCAAGCACAGCTCTGTAGGAATATTAAGTATAGATTTTAAAATTATTTCATTCTTCACAAACAAATCTCATCTAAAATTTCCATAACAGTTCCATGCTCAGCTCTGTGTCTGTGTGGGGATTTAGCTTTGTTAGAAACAGAGTAGATGGGTAAAAATATTATTTTATTCAATTCTTCACATTTTATAACAGCTCTATTCTTCACATCTAACAATTCCCATAACAGTTTCATGCTCAGCAAGGCTCTGTCAAGTATCTTAATATTTCATTCCTTCATAACAGTTCCTGTGTCTGTGTGGGATTTGTACCTAATAACATCAAAACAACACAGCTCTGTTAGAGACAGAATATTCAATTCTTTATCTATAACATTTCTGTGTAATTCCATAACAGTTCCATGCTCAGCTCTGTGTCTATGTAGAGCATTTAAAAATTATTTTATTCTTCACAAACAAATCTCATCTAACAACTCCATAACAGTTCCAGGCTCAGCTCTGTGTCTGTGTGAGGCAAGCACAGCTCTGTTAGAGATAGGGATATTAAGTATAAATTTAAAAATTATTTCATTCTTCACAAACAAATCTCATCTAACAATTCCATAACAGTTCCATGCTCAGCTCTGTGTCTGTGTGGGATTTGTACAGCAACATAGCTTTGTTAGAGATTCATTCAATTCTTCACCTCCATATCCATAACAGCTTTGTGTTTACAATAGATAGGAATATTGAGTGCATCTAACAATTCCTGCCCATAACAGTCCATGTTGTAGAAATATCAGCAAGGCTCTGTGTCTGTGAGATTTGAAACCTTGTTCTCAATCAGTTCCAAGCTGTACAGCTCTGTGTCTGTGAGATTTGAAACCTGTTCCTGTACAGATCTGTGAGAATTTTCATAGTGCCTAATAATATCAGCACAGATCAGTTAGGATCGCATCTAACAAATATCAAGGATTTGTACCTAATTACAGTAGCACAGGGATAGGGATAATAAGTATAGACTATTGATATAGAAATTATTTTATTCTTCAATCTTATTCATAACAGTTCTATGCTCCTATGTGTCTGAGCAACATCAGTACAGCACAGCTCTGTTAATTAATATCTATTGAAACATGTGTCTGTGCGGGGATTTGTACCTAAGTATAGCTATTATTGAGTATAGAATTATTATATCTAGATCCATTTTCTGTGTCTGTGCAGGGATTTGTACTTAATAACATCAGTACAGCATTGCTCTGTTAGAGTATAGATTTATATTATTATTGAAACATCTCTTCACAAACAATCTCATCTAACAATTCTATAACAGTTCCGCTCAGCTCTGTGTCTGTGCGGGGATAAACATCAGTACAGCACAGCTCTGTTGCTCATCTTTTCAGCTCTGTGTCTGTGCAGGGATTTGTACCTAATAACATCAGTACAGCACAGCTCTGTTAGAGTATAGATTTAATTATATTATTATTGAAACATCTAGAAATTACTCTTCAAACAAATATCATCTAACAATTCCATAACAATTCCATGCTCAGCTCTGTTGCTCATCTTTTCAGCTCTGTGTCTGTGCAGGGATTTGTACCTAATAACATCAGTACAGCACAGCTCTGTTAGAGTATAGATTTAATTATATTATTATTGAAACATCTAGAAATTATTCTTCCTAACAATTCCATGCTCAGCTCTGTGTCTGTGCGGGGATTTGTACCTAATAACATCAGTACAGCACAGCTCTGTTAGAGATAGGGATATTGAGTACAGATTTAATTATTGAAACATCTAGAAATTATTCTTCAAACAAATATCATCTAACAATTCCATAACAATTCCATGCTCAGTTTTGTGTCTGTGCGGGGATTTGTACCTAATAACATCAGTACAGCACAGCTCTGTTAGAGACATTTAATTCTTCACATTTATATCTATAACATCTCTGTGTCTGTGTGTCAGTACAGCACAGCTCTGTTAGAGATAGGGATATTGAGTATAGATTTAATTATTGAAACATCTAGAAATTATTTCATTCTTCACAAACAAATCTCATCTAACAATTCCATGCTCAGCTCTGTGTCTGTGCGAGGATTTGTACCTAATAACATCAGTACAGCATAGCTCTGTTAGAGACATTTAATTCTTCACATTTATATCCATAACAGCTCTGTGTCTGTGTGAGGCAAGCACAGCTCTGTTAGAGATAGGGATATTGAGTATTGAAACATCTAGAAATTATTTCATTCTTCACAAACAAATCTCATCTAACAATTCCATGCTCAGCTCTGTGTCTGTGTGGGGATTTGTACCTAATAACATCAAAACAACACAGC